>NW_026873536.1:0-151301 GCF_032173495.1 Musca vetustissima | reverse complement strand
TACCTCTCTTCAAGAATTGTTTCAAATCCTTCATTCGTGATGGCAACGTTGCGTTTTCTTATTTTCGTTGTCATCTTAAAAGAAATCTTCAACAATCTACAGCGAAATATAAGCTTACACATTTCATTTCAATGGGTGGGGGATTATTGATGAAAAGTTTCAATGCATTTTTCATATGCTATGCTTCAGGGATTACACAGCAACAACAATTGCATCGAAAAAAACTAACATCAAATGATGTACCCAGATGAAAGCAAGTGAGTCGGTGTTCGAGGATGCAGGAGGTTAGACTGCGTTGAGGATAAGGTGCCACCATACAATTCATTCGTTCTTGCATTCTGTCTTCGATTTGGTGTTATACCATATGACTTGTATTCATATTTCCGTATTCTTCGCAGCTTCAACAACTCTCTCTGAATATAGTTGCAATTTTCTATGACTCCGATGCAAATATTCTGTGTCATTGAATAAGGATTTGCCGTAGATTTTCTATGGCAACATGGCATAAATCGTATGAATGAAAAACGGAAAGATATGAATGAAGCAAAAACACAAGTCAGAGAACTTTAGTTTTGAATTTTGCGCCACCTCCCATGCTCTCAGTTCGGTGATTTGCCAGCTTTCTTATAGAAATGGTTGTTAAACCGTGACACTTGCTAGGAGATTACATGCAGAAGCAAATCAATCAATTCTAAAGTATTAAAAAGAGCGAAAGCGTGATAGGGGAAGGGGGCAAGAGGGACTTAATGAAAAAGAAATTGGTTATGGGAATACATATTGAAGTTCATTTTTTATTTTCTTCTTTTTAAGTAAATCAGATTGCTGTTAAGATTTGTTAAGAAGGGGATTAAAGGAATACAATAAAATGTCAAATCAGTGAATCAAAAGTGGCATAAATATTATAAAAATCTTTCATTAAGCAGGGACATTTAAATATATATTTTTAAAGATCATTGGGATTGGATTTAGTTTTTTTCCAAGGACCTTAAGGAGTATAAACAAGGACCTCGTAAGCGTAGATTTTTTAAATAGACTTTTTCCATGACCTTTGGGACATGTGGATTTTTTTCAAGGACTTCATACCGCAAATGCATTGGTGTTTTAAATATATTTTTTTCATGGACTTAAATGCCCCAAAAGCGTTGGTTTTTAAATATATTTTCTTCTGGGGCCTCGTACCCTATAAGCGTGGATTTTTAAAATATATTTTTTTCAAGGACTTCATAAGCGTAGACTTTGCAGACATATACTTTTTCAAAGGACATAGGTATGAGGTCCTTGAAAAAGCGAAGACTTTGCAGACATATATTTTTTCGAGGACCTTTTTTCCAATATCAGTGGACTTTTTAAATATATATTTTTAAGGACCTCAAACACCATAAATTTGTTTATTAAGATTAAATTTTTAAAGACTTCATACCCTATAAGCTTTTTTTCAAGTATAATTTTTTAATTATCTCATACACTATAAGCGTGGATTTTTTAAATAGATTTTGTTCAAGCACCTCATAAAGCCTTGATTTTTTAAGGTCTTCATACACTAAAAACCTGGATCTTTTAAATATATTTTTTTAAGGACCTCATATAATATAAGCCTGAATTTTTTTCAAGGACCTCATATTCTATAAGCGTGGATTTTTAAATAGTTTTTTCAGGGACTTCATATACTATAAAAGTGGATTTTTTAAAGAGATTTTTTCAGGGACTTTATACTCTATAAACGTGGATTTTTAAATAGACTTCTTCAAAGACCTCATACCTCATTTTTATATATATTCTTGCAAGGACCTCATACCCTATAAGCGTGGATATTTTAATTAGACTTTTTCAAGGACCTTATACCTCATATTTATTAATATTCTTGCAAAGAACTCATACCCTATAAGCGTGAATTTTTTAAATATATATTTTTTTTCAAGGACCTCATGCTCTATGAACTTGAATTTTTTAAGTATACATTTTTCAAGGACCTCACACTATAAGTTTGGATTTTTTAAATATATTTTTTTCAAGGATCTCATGCTCTATTAGCGTAGATTTTAAACAAATTTTTTCAAGGATCTCATACACTTTAAATTTCGATTTTTATTTACATTTTTTTTCAGCGGACCTTAGGGACTATAACCATGGGATTTTAATAGTTTTTTTTCACAGACCTTACTTACTTAGTTGACTTGTTACAGAACGGTTATTCCATAAGCCGAGCTTAAAAAAGATTTCCATGTGCGTCGGTCTTGTGCGCATCTCCTCCAATTTGAAAGACCACGTTCCAAGATATTGTTTTCGACTTGGTCTTTCCATCTAATTCGTGGCCTTCCCCTTCTACGGGAAACATCAGTAGGCTAGCTTTTATTTGACTTTTGAACTGGGGCATTTTCATTCATTCGCACAACACGGACTAGCCACCGCTGCAGCTCAATACGACTGACTATGTCCATGTCCGCGTTTAAATTGTAAAGCTCGTGGTTCATTCTACGCCGATATTCACCGTCGACGCAGATCGGCCCGTAGATCTTTCGAAGAATTCTTCTTTCAAACAACCCAAAAGCTGCCTCATCTGATTGCGCAAGTACCCATGCTTCAGAACCATACAACAGCACGTGTAGTATCAGCGTCTTATAAAGTGTGAGTTTGGTCTGGCGGGAGGTGTCCCTGTTTTTAAACTTACTTAGACCATAGTAGCATTTGTTGGCCATCACAATCCTTCTCCGAATTTCAAAACTGATGGCATTCATTTTATTTATGGCGGTACCAAGGTATATTAAATCTTTAACTATATCGAAGCTGTAGTTCTCAAGTTCCACAGTTGGTCCATGTCTACTGGACGTCTTGTGCGTTGATACCATCAGCTTTGTCTTCTCGCCGTTCACTGCCAGACCCACATTGGCAGACTTATTCTGAATTTCTTCAAAGGTGGATGTTACCGCTCGCAATGTTCAACCCATTATATCGATGTCATCGGCGTAGGCGAGTAACATGTGTTGTTTGGTGTACAGAGTGTCATTTCTGTTCACCTTTGCATCTTGTATGACCTTTTCCAGCAGGATGTTAAAAAGATCACACGACAAACTGTCACTTGTCTGAATCCTCGTTCGGTATTGGAGGGCTCCGATAGGTCCTTTCCGACTTTAAATGCTGACCTTGTGCCACTTTAAGTTATCCTGCAAACGGTCACCTTGTCTGAAACGGTCACCACGACAAACGGTCATCTTGTCTGAATCCTCGTTCGGTATTAAAGGGCTCCAATAGGTCCTTTACGACTTTAAATTCTGACCTTGTGCCACTTTAAGTTATCCTACATAGCCGTACTAATTTTGCAGGAATGCCGAACGTAGACATGGCTTTAAACACCTCTGAACGGATAGGGCTGTCGAATGCGGCTTTATAGTCGACGAATAGGTGGTATGTATCGATGTGTTTTTCGTGTCACAGACCTTGCAGACTATAAAATAAATAAATTTTTCAACATCCTCATATATAAACTGTTATTCATAAATATATTTTTCCAGATTTATCAATTTTTCATATACTTTGATTTTTAATTTTCCTTAGTATTCTTGTTCCAAAAGAAGTCGTATTATATGTCATATGAAAAAAAACTCCATTGCAAATATTTTTATTTAGTATTACGTTCAACACATATTTGGTGTAACGAGTTTAAAGGTCACATCAGAACTGACAAACTGGTTATTTTAAGAACAAGTTATCGAACAATAACCTCCACTATAATGTTCATGTGTGTGTCTGTGTGTGTTGACTTCATTATTCTCAGAGTTCCGAGAAAGTTGTTCCCATTGCGTGTGTGTGTGTACGTATATTTTGCAAAGATTCTACATGTTGAATATGGACTTCTATTTTTGTGTTTTTTGTTGTTGTGGTTTTTTTATCTATTGTCTGGGCAACATTGCATTTCTTGGCCCAATAAACTTTGCGCTCAGCCCCATAAATTGTTCATATTCCGTTATATTCGCCCCAAAAAGATTGGAGCTTGCCAAAAACAAAATGTCAACATTTATCAATGCAAAGTCTGGTACATTAAATAACCCTTTTAAGAAAGTTTTACAAACTAAAATGGGGATGACAGAAATTTTACCACAGAAAGTCTATTAAAAAACAAAGAAAGGAAAAAGGGGAAGTCAGGAAAAATATTTTTTTCACAGCAACGTTATTATATCCGGTGTTTACAACTTTTCTTGCCAATGACTTTTATTCGAATAGCTCACGTATGGCCCAAAGTCACCTTTCTTTGAGATTTGATTTTTTGACAAATTGCCAGCAATGCATTGTTGGCGTTTTGATTTCCATAGCAGTTGGAAAAAATAGCAGAGCGGATTTGCCAAAACTTATCATCGTTTATGGTAGAATATTTGATAAAAACAGGCCAGACAAAGAGAATGAAATATTGTCAAATTCAAATAAGACTTGGATTTAAATTAGTTAGGTTCTAGTATATTAAAAGGTGGAAAATAAATTGAATATTTCTTGAAAATTAATATTTAAAATCTGCATGTTTATAATTGTAGCTCTGATTGTGTTTTTTTAAGAATCGTTGTGACAGCCCATGACATGTTGGTGCTAAAAAATATTTAATATTTATTCACTCTTTAAAAGCCCTAGATTCGTTGACCATGAAATATAAACATTTATTTATTTTGCCAATCTATATATAATTTTTTTAAGAAATTCGCTTCGATACCCGTGTAGTTCTATTTTCATTCTCCTGTGTAATTATTTGTCTAACTTCAAGTTTCCGTTCAACTTCAAACCCATAAATATTGTTGGCCTTGAAGTGTGGGTTGTTGTTTGTATATGTGTGTCGTTTTTTGCTTACATAGCCAAAAAGAAAATAATATTGTTAAAAATCGTTGTTTTACAACGACGATATGTTGTTCGAACAACACCATAAAATAAGAACAACAACAACAGCAGCAGCAACATCTCAATGGCGGTAATACTCTATAGAAATGCTGTCAAAAACATAGACCAATCAATGATTTATACGCACAAATGTTACACATTTGACATTGTACTGTTCTATGCCTGAGGGTGGCGGATGGGTGTACAAGTTCAGTGTTATGTCTTTTTTTGGCGGATATTTCTATACATGCCTATTTTTGATTTGTTTTGTTTACTTTGTGAATGTTATGTAGGGAATAGTGAATCGGAGAGAAACAGAATGGAAATACAATTTTTGGAAACAAAATATTTTAAAAAAAGCAAGTTTATATTCGGAACAGCTGTGGAAAAAAATAAATTAAAAACTCCATAATTCTAGCCCGGATAGTTTTTGAAAAAAATTAAAAATGCTCGCTTATGGTCCATAAGGTCCTTGAAAATATATTTTTGTAAAAATCCATGTTTGTATTTCATAAGGCCCTCCAACAAAAATATATTTAAAAATTCACAGAAAAAGGTGTATAGGTCCTTAAAAATATATCGAAAAATATTTTATTTATTTTATTTTAAGAACCACGCTTGTAGCCCTGATTGTCCCTGAAAAAAATTATTTTAAAAAATACACGCTTGTAGCCCTGATTGTCCCTAAAAAAATATTTTAAAAAATCCACGCTTGTAGTCCTGATAGTTCTTGAAAAAATTGTTTTAAAACCTACACGCTTGTAGCCCTGATAGTTCTTGAAAAAATTATTTAAAAAAAAATCCACGCTTGTAGTCCTGATAGTTCTTGAAAAAATTATTTTAAAAAATATACGCTTGTAGCCCTGATTGTCCCTAAAAAAAAATCAATAATATCCACACATGTAGCCCTGATTGTCCCTGAAAAAAAAATATTTTAAAAACCACGCTTGTAGCCCTGATTGTCCTTGAAAAAATTATTTTAAGAACCACGCTTGTAGCCCTGATTGTCCCTGAAAAAAAATATTTAAAAAACCACGCTTGTAGCCCCGATTGTACCTGAAAAAAAAAATATTTTAAAAAATACACGCTTGTAGTCCTGATTGTCCCTGAAAAAAAAAAATATTTTAAAAAATCCACGCTTGTAGTCCTGATAGTTCTTGAAAAAATTATTTAAAAAAATCCACGCTTGTAGCCCTGATTGTCCCTGAAAAAATTATTTAAAAAAATTCACGCTTGTAGCCCTGATTGTCCCTGAAAAAATTATTTTAAAAAATCCACCCTGGTAGCCCTGATTGTCCCTAAAAATGATCCTGGAAAAAAATAAAAAAATCCACACTTATAGCCCAGATAATCCTTGAAACAATTTATTAAAAAAATCAACGTTTGTATCCTTAATAGTCCTTAAAAAATAATTTATAAAATACAGACTAATAGCCCTGGTAGTCCTTGAAAAAATAAATTAAAAATTCCAGGCCTATAGCCCTGATAGTCCTTGAAAAAATAAATTTAAAAAAATCCACGCTTATAGCCCTGATAGTCCTTGAAAAAAATGATTTAAAAAATCCAAGCCTATAGCCCCTGAAAGTTCTTTAAAAAATTCACGATTATAGCCCTAATAGTCATTGAAAAAATTAATTAAAAAAATCCACGCTTATATCCATTATAATAATTCTCTCTTATAGCTCTGATCCTCATCAAAAATTGTTTTAAAAAATCAACTTTTATAGCCCTGATAGTCGTTAAGAAAATAATTAAAAAAATCCACACGTATAAACCTGATAGTTCTTGAAACAATTAATTTAAAAAAGTCAAGCTAGTAGCCCTGAAAATCCTTGAAAATAGTCCTAGGATGCTTCTTTGAAAAATGCTTTTGAAAAACAAAACACGAATATAGATGAGATGGTCCCATGAATTTTGTTTTTTAATCGAAACATATAGCTCGGTATATCTGTATAAAAAATTCAGAAATTATTTTCTTTTCAAAATGTTCCAAAATTCTTTCAATTTTTGTTGCCAGCCACTGTTCCCTGGTACATATGTGCCAAATCAGCAGTTGTTATGCTCGCCCAGTGTTTTTGCTATTTTTGTTGGCTTGGATTTTGGAACACAACAGTTAGTTAGGTTCGTAACAAGGACATGGAAAACACACTTTCAATTCGCTCCGAACAAAAACAAAACAAAAAAAAAAATTTATATCGACTAACCCACATTGATTTATGGCCACCAAAAAGTGTTGCGCCTTTTCAAAAAAAAAAAAAAAAAAATGTTGTTGTTCTTATTGGTGTAGTAGCAGTTGGAGATCGCGTGTGAAATTATTGATTGATGTTGTTGTTTCCTTTTTTCCTTTCATTGATATTGGAATGATTGTTAGCAATTTCTTTCATGGTTTGAAAGAATTTTGAACTTTGAGTTTGTTTAAAATTAATTATTTTCAGATTTTGCTATTGCTTTTTGTCATGCATCGTTTTTCTTACAATTTTCAACGCATGAATTCTTCAAAACAAACACATACCCATACTCTGAAGCACACACACACACCCAACACTCATCTGGTATCCGGTGATGTATGAGCCATATTTGTGTTGAAGATTTAATTCATCACTCATACGTTCAATGGGTAAATAATGATGAAATTACAAAAAAAAGAAAAGAAAGAAAAAGTAAACAACAAACATGATATAATAAATAAAATCAATTGATTATTATAAAGTAATGGTGAAAGGCATCAGTTTGGGGAAAGTAAATAGAGGGAGTAGGGGGTAAATGGTATGGGAAGTAATGATAATGCTTTGTGCAGCCATGGTTAAATAATTAATCTGGCAAACAATGGAATTCCAATGAATCGAATAGATTACATAAAAAAATTAAGATATCTGCTAGACTTAAAAAATATTGAATAATTAATATAAAGATATGAGTATGATAGTTTAATATTTGCATAAGTATGATCCAAATACATCAAATAAAATTGAAGAAAACGGAAGTAAAAAAAATAGAAGATATTTAACATGATTAAGAGGAAGATTAAAAGGAAGATATGTAACATGTGGCAAGGTTAATCTTAAAATTAATTAAATCGAATATTCATAAAAGATAGCAGTGAATATATTCGTTAAAAATTCACGCTAACAATTTGGATGATCCTTGAAAAAAAATCTTGGTTATAGCCCAAAAAGTCATTGAAAAAAATAATTTAAAGTATCAGTATTTTAGTTTGGATGATTTTGAGAAATACTTCTTTAAAAAAGTACACACTCACAGATCGGATGGATCCTGAAGCTTATATTCGAATGGTCCTTTGGCTTATTTTAATAATTATTAATTACTTACTTAGCTTGCTTATTACAGAACGGTTGTTTAATAAGCTGAGCTTAAAAAAGGTTTTCAAGCGCGTATGTCTTGTGCGCATCTCCTCCAATTTGAAATACCACGTTCCAAGATGTTGTTTTTTATTTGGTCTTTCCATCTAATTCGTGGCCTTCCCCTTCTATATGAACCATCAGTAAGCTCGCTTTTATATACCTTTTGAGCTGGGACATTTTCATTCATTCGCACAACATGGCCTGGCCATCGTAGTCGCTGCAGCTCAATACGACTGACTATGTCGATGTCCGAGTATAAATTGTAAAGCTCGTGGTTCATTCGACACCGATATTCACCGTCGACGCAGATCGGCCCGTAGATCTTTCGGAGAAATTTTCTTTCAAACACCCCAAGAACTGCCTCATCTGCTTGCGCAAGTACCTATGCTTCATCAGCGTCTTGTAAAGTGTGAGTTTGGTCTGGCAGGAGGTGGCCTTGTTTCTAAATTGCTTACTTAGACCTTAGCATCTGTTGGCCTTCCCAATCCTTCGCCGAATTTCAAAAATGATGTCATTCGTTTTATTCATGGCGGTACCAAGGTATATAAAATCCTTAACTACCTCGAAGCTGTAGTTCTCAAGTTCCACAGTTGGTACTGGACGTCTTGCGCGTTGATACCATCAGTTTGGTCTTTTCGCCGTTTACTGCCAGACCCACTTTGGCAGACTTCTTCTCAATTTGTTTAAAGGCGGCTGTTACCGCTCTCAGTGTTTGTCCCATTATGTCGATGTCATCGGCGTAGGCGAGTAACTGTGTTGTTTGGTGTACAGAGTGACATTTCTGTTCACTTTTGCCTCTCGTGTGACCTTTTCCAGCAGGATGTTAAAAAGATCACACGACAAACTGTCACCTTGTCTGAATCCTCGTTCGGTATTGAAGGGCTCCTTTCCGACTTTAACTCCTGACCTTGTGCCACTTAAAGTTATCCTGCATAGCCGTATTAATTTTGCAGGAATGCCGAACGTAGACATGGCTTTAAACACCTCTGAATGGATAGGGCAGTCGAATGCGGCTTTATAGTCGACGAATAGGTGGTATGTGTCGATGTGTTTTTCGTGGGTCTTCTCCAGGATTTGGCGCAGAGTGAAAATGTGGTCAATAGTGGATTTGCCAGATCTGAAGCCACATTGGTATGGTCCAATAATATCATTGACCATTGTTTTCAGTCGTTCACACAGCACACTGGATAGCACTTTATATGCGATGGGAAAGAGACGTATTCCTCTATAGTTGACACATATTGTCTTGTCTCATTTTTTTGTGCACGGGATGCTGAGGTTCCAGTCATTGGGCATGCATTCTTATAGCCAAATTGTACTAATCAGCTAGCACATGCTCCTGACCAGAATCTGACCACCAGTCTTGAATAGTTCGGCTGGTAACTCATCGGCTCATGCTGCTTTATTGTTCTTGAGCCGATTAATTCTTCTAGGGGTATACACTCTATACCATCATCTCATATTGGTTCTGGGGTATCTTCTTCACCGCTATTTGATACCAGAAGTTTTTCAAAATGCTCCTACCAGATCCTCAACACGCTGTCTGTATCTGTGACCAGGTTTCCTTCTTCATCTCTACAGGAGGATGTGCCTGCACCAAAACCTTAGGTTTGGTGTTTAACTCGTTGGTAAAATTTCCGAACTTCATTCTGTCTCCTGTACATCTCCATTTGCTCTCGTTTTTCTTGTTTTTTCTTCTCTTTTCTGAAACACGTTTCTCCTCTCTCCATCACATTGAATGTTGCTACTCTACGCAGGGTTGCCCCATACGCTGCGTTTTTCAGATCAGTAGCATTACGACACTCCTGAGCATACCATGGGTTTCTTGTAGGTGGTTTTTGGTACCCAAGTGTTGCTTTTGCTGCTGTATGTAGGGAGTTGGCAATTCTTTGTCATTGTGCTTCTATACTATTATCGGGACAAGAAGTGCTTTCGTCAAGCAGGTGGGTAAGTTGAGCGGAGTAGGCCTAGGAATTTCCGTGTTGTGTTAAATCGCACCTTTGCTGCAACAGTAAAACGAGTGCGAACCTTGGCTGCTACAAGGTAGTGGCCCGAATAGATATTCGCTCCTCGGTTCGATCAAACTTCTAATATACTGGATGAATGCCTTCTGTCTATTACAACATGATCAATTTGATTTCTCGTTGCTTGATCAGGAGAAATCCAGTTGGCCTTGTGTATATGGAGATGCTTGAATCTGGTACTGCTAACAACCATTTTTTTTTGCTGCCGCGAAGTCAATCAACCTCATTCCGTTGTAGGATGTTTCTTCATGAAGGCTGAATTTTCCGACGGTGGGGCCAAAGATATTCTCCCTTCCGATTTTTGCATTAAAATCTCCTAGCAAAATTTTAATGCCACGGCCAGGGCAGCGATCATATGCTGTTTCTAGGCGCTCATAAAATATGTCTTTGGTCTGCTCATCTTTGTCTTCGGTCGGAGCATGGGCGCAAATAAGATTGATGTAGAAGAACTTCGCTTTTATGCTGATTATAGCAATTCGCTCATCTACTTGAGTAAATCTAGAGACAAGGTCTTTTATTATCCTGTTAACCATAAATCCGCAGCCAAATTCATGTCTCGTTTCATGGCAGCTATAATACAGGGCGTAATCATCTGATTTACTTGCGTCAGTCCCTTTTCATCGCATTTTCTGTAAGTCAATAATATCGGCTTTGTATTTCTTGAGTACATCCGCCAAAGCGAACACTGCACCTGTTCTGTACAAGTTTCGCAGATCGTGGTCCTTTATACGTTTGCGGGGGTCGTCAACATTAGGGGGGTTTGGTTTTATTTTTCTTTGTTTTTTCATAGTAGGAGGGGTTTTCCGAGTGTGGGCAACTAACCCGACGCTTCAACCCATTTTTTATAGTTCTTATGGGTGAACTCGCGGCACATATCAGCTCACTATTTCAACGGATGATGGAAATAGCTACCCCAGGTGACACCGCGGGGAGGTCAGTGTCCACCAGAGATGGCCTGTCAGAAACAGTGACGTAAATGACATACATTTCCGACGTGTAATACATACGCCAGAAACGTCGGAAACCTACCCAAATCCATTAGGTTTTTGACAAAATAGCTATTTCCATTAATCAATTTGGAAATTACGCTTTGTTTTCTCAACTCCATATAAAATTTCAATATTTTCTTCTCAAAAAAATTTAGAAATTTTATCAGTTCTAGTAAGAAATAGTCAGATATATGTAAAAACATCTTGAAAGTAACTGTATATGGTAACAATATGATGTTTACTACATTTATTACATTTTATACAGGTATATGACGTTTTCGATGTTTACACCTTTTTGACAGTCGAAAACCTAAAAATTCGTCACACGGACCATCCCTGGTGTCCACAATTGAGATGAAAGAGGTACCAAGATAGGCCTGTACTACGTCATGCTAAAGCCAATCAGAGCAGTTGCTTAGTATCTATCATCCCCTACGCCACCATTGCCTTTGTTGGTCCTTGAAAAAATGTGTTTTTAATTTTTAGAATCCGCGTAAGAGTCTCTGATGGTACCTAGCCCTTTAAAAATTAATTTGTTCTTTAAAACTTTTTGAAAAAAAAAACTCCACAATATCTAAAAAGTCATATTTTGGCTTGCCAAGCATGAATTACCATTAGGTTATGGTAAAGCCTTTTATGACACTTGTCACAGAAAGCCACTCTCATAAACATTATTCCACATACTTGCCTCCCTCCCACCGCAACACACAATCACGCATACATGGATATTATTCACAAAATATGCATACGGGCTTATGGACTCACACTTTGTGTTAGGATGTGTGTTTGCATAAATGCAACAATGCAATATAGCATGGATGCGGAACTTTCTTCAATGGCAAGAGCGAACGAAATCCATTCGAAGACATTTGAATTTCAACTGTTACTAAATTGTAATTCATGTGTAAATATGCTTTCAGTAGCACACTAACCAAGACTAACTCACTAGTAACACATAGACATACAAACACAACAATACCTTTAGGAAGATTTACAAATGTATTTGTGTGTGTGTGTGCGAAAGTGTGTTGGACCATCATCGACTTTTTGGAGTTCAACAAAAAATGAAGAAGAAATCTTTGCATAATACAGGATGAAGATAAAGCCACAGGCAAGAGATGACGACTTGGGTAAGAGTGTGAGAGAGAGAGGGAGTACCATGAAGCAAGTCGAAAAGTTCAATTGTAACAAATTGTCCTGGCAAGTTGACATTTAAGCTGTTGGTACACGGCAACAACAACGACAACTGGCACAGAGAAGCGAATGAAATACAAGTTTAACACAGTGACAACAACACCAACGACCTCTTGAATAGTCAAACAAAACTGGAAATGAATTGTGGCTGGGCCGGAGAGCGAACAAACACCACCAAAAAAGAAAAAAATTACCCATCTTTACGGTTGTTGCTTCTGTTTCTGCAGATTTGAATTGCTTGAATTTTAAATATCCGCCGCGCATTATGCCGCCTTTTACATTTCTTTCGCTGTCATTTGCACCATTCACTTGTTGTCGACAAAAGGCAACAACAGCAGCAACAACAACGACATGCTCATCAGTTTTTGTTGCTTTTGTTCTTATCAGTGTTGATTTACTTGGTTTTTTTCTTTTCTTTTTTTTTTAGCAATTCTGTTTCGTTTTCTCTTTACGCGCGACTTTTCCCGCTGCCAATGTCTCTGGTGTCACTGCGAGGACTATAGAAGGACTGAGGAGGCCATATACAGTCACTGGAATGGCCCTTGAGCATAAATTTTTATTGTTCGTTTGCTCATTTTTCTTCACTCGAGTCGTTGCCACTGTTGTTTAAATTGTCCTTTTCTTTTGGGTAAATTTATTTGTGGCTTGGAATTTGATTTGACATTTAATAGGGTGGATTATAACAAAAATATTTGTTTAAAGAATATTTTTTCAAGGAACCAAACAAGACGTGGATTTTTTTAAGAATATTTTTTCAAGTAACCATACAAGGCGTGCATTTTTTAAAGAATATGTTTTCAAGGACTCACAGGGAGCTGATTTTTATATACTACACAACTATGTTGTCAGGGTATTAAAGCTTTGTGCAGCCCCAAGCCAATAGACCCATCTTTATGTATACCGATCGTCATATCTCGACTAGCTGAGTCGATCTAGACATGTGTGTCCGTCCGTCCGTCTGTCCATTATAATTTGTAAACACGATACAGGCCACAGTTATGGACAAATCTTGATGGGATGATGGGTCCTGGCCAAGAAGACCCCTATTGTTTTTGGTAAAGATCGGTTAATATTTAGGGGATGAAATGGACCAAATAATCAATTTTTGTCGCTTTTTCTAGTCGCTCCAGAGGCCGCAATAGGCGTCGGGCTAAAGAATAAGCATGCCAGTTTTGATAAAGATTGGTCATTATTTAGCGGGTCAAATGGACCCTGAATTTTTTGTGTTTTTTCGAGGCCACAATTATAAGCCGGACACCACAACACAACCCACGGTGAAGGGAATATGGACAAGTAATTAGAAGGAATGTACTGAATATTAGTAATATTCGGAAAATAAATCAGTGTAAGAAAGGGGTGCTGTTGAACTCTAATCGGGTAAGAGGGTGCAACTCTCTCGATATATCGCCCAGACTCGAAAAAAAATCCCCAGAAAGTTAGAGTTCCGTGGTAGTTGTGTAGGGTATCGTATGGTCGGCCCCGTCCACTATACTGCTCCGCTCACTGTTTTTACATTAAAATAGTTGTATTATTTGTTCCGTGTTTGGGTATGGTAGATACGAAAAAACTAGAACATAAGGTTCGATAATTAACCTCATGTTCGAACTTGAACTAATTTTGGAAGAAATAATAAGATGGGCAAAGTTTGGATGAAATCAAAAATATTTGAAACAAAATTGGACCGAAGAAACATGGGGCCTAGGATCAATATTTAGAACCATTTAGAAATATCGGTATAGGTACACTTTTTGGTATGTTCCTTATATTTTTTTTCAAGTACCTGTCACTATATCTTTGACATGGTACTTTATAGTATCCAAAGTTCGGCCCGGCCGTACGTTTTTTAACTTGTTTAGAAATAGTTTTTAAAAATGTTTTTTATAAACCTCAAGATATGTTTTAGGAAACGTCATAGGCGTAGTTTTTTTAAAAAAAAAATATTTTTTAAGAAACCTCAGGCGGTTTCCTACTCCTGAGGCGTGGCTTTAAAAAATATATTTTCTACAGAATCTCTTGAGTCGTGGATTTAAAAAATGTTTTTAAGAAACCTACTGAGGCGTGTTTTTTTAAATATTTTCTAGAGAAACTTCTGAGGCGTGGTTTTTTAAATATTTTCTAGAGAAACTCCTGAGGCGTGGATTTAAAAAATAATTTCTAGAGAAATTTACTGAGGCGTGGATTAAAAATTTTTTTTAAGAAATCTACTGAGGCGTGGATTAAAAAATTTTTTTAAGAAATCTACTGAGGCTTGGATTTCTAAAAAACCTCCTGAGGTCTCCTAGTTCGTAGTATGGCTAATGGGTTTTGTATTATGCATGTTTTCATTGTCGTCGAATATCTGAATATACACCCTAATATCCAATTACGTTTTTTCTGCATTTCTTCAACACAAACAAAAAAATGTCGTTGAATTTGTTATGTAATAATGTTCATGCATATTCATTTTGTCATTTTTTCTCTCGTGGTGAATTTTTTTTTGTAAAAAATAAAATAAAATGGAAACAATGATAAATATCCTTAACCATCTTTAGAAATGTCGAGATTCATGCAATGCCATCATGTCTTTGTCCGAATATTCTGTTTACCATACGTTACATTATGCCACACATATAGATGTGAACGTGTGTGTCGGTCATTGCTTTGCAGGATATTGTCAAGTTGTATGTTAAAACATTTTAGTTGAGAGGATTTCGCACACACACAAACACACACCCATAAAGGAGCAGTGTAATCAGTTCCATTGTTTGTCTTCATTCATGAAGTCTGTTGCTGTTCCCTGTCGTTTCGTTCAGTTGGGGTTATTTTGTTGTCTTCAAATCGCCACAGGGTTGATGATATGCTAAAGTAATTCGTTTGAAAGTTCGTTCGTTCATTCATTCGTTTCTTTATTCATGCCATTGTTTATCGTAATATTGTTTAAAAAAAAAATAAAAAAAAACTGTGGAAGAATGCCGGACCATTGGTTGTTTTTTAAATGACACACGTCTTGTATATAGTCTCTTTACCGAGAGGAAATTCAATTTAAAATTGAGCGTATACGTAATGTTAACATCATATTAAAATACAAATAAAAATTAAGCATACGCTCCAAGGTGCTTCGAGTTCTGCTTATTGGGGTAGATATACAGAATCATTGTTTTTTTTTTAAAGAATATTTGTAAATGTCCTTCATCAAGGATCTCAAAGCCGTGCTGCATTCTTTACTGACCATTTCTAGGAACGGGCATATACGTGGATTTTTAAAAAAGAACATTGAAGGACCTTCAAAATACGTGGATTTGTTAAAGAATATTCTTAAGGACCTTTATAAACGTGAATTTTTTAAAGAAAAGTTTTTAAGGATCGATACAGGCGTGGATTTTTCAAAACATATTGTTTTCAATATAGGGCGTATAGGGCAACCCTGCAGACAGTAGCAACACGTAACGTGATGCAGAATTATCGGGAGAAAAGGAGAGAGGAGAATCGTGTTTTCAGAAATAAAGAAGAAAGAACAAGATAAACGTGAGCGTGAGCAAATCGAAATATACAGGAGTCAGAATGAAGTCCGGAAATTTTACCAACGAGTAAAACCGCAAACAGAAGGCTTTGGTGCAGGCACATCCTTCTGTAGAGATGAAGAAGGAAATCTGGTGACAGATACAGACAGTGTGCTGAGGATTTGGAAGGAGCATTTTGAAAAGCTTCTGAAATAGTGGCGTTGAAAAAGCCAATAAGAGAGGACGGTATAGAGTGTATACCACCTAGCCAAGATGAGGTCATAAAAGCAATTTATCGGCTCAAGAACAACAAATCAGCAGGAGCCGATGGGCTACCAGCCGAACTATTCAAGACTGGTGGCCAGATGCTGGCCAGGAGCATGCACCAGCTGATTAGTACAATTTGGCTAGATGAATGCATGCCCAAATATTGGAACCTCAGCATCCTGTGTCCCGTGCACAAAAAAGGAGTAAAGACAATATGTGCCAACTATAGAGGAATAAGTCTCCTTCCTATCGCATATAAAGTGCTATCCAGTGTGCTTTGTTAACGATTGAAGCCAATGGTCAATGACATCATCGGACCATACCAATGTGGCTTCAGACCTGGCAAATCCACCATTGACCAAATTTTCACTCTGCGCCAAATCGTGGAAAAGACCAACGAAAAACTCATCGACACATACCACCTACTCGTCGACTATAAAGCCGCATTCGACAGCCCTATCCGTTCAGAGGTGTTTAAAGTCATGTCTACGTTCGGCATTCCTGCAAAATTAATACGGCTATGCAGGATAACTTTAAGTGGCACAAGGTCAGCAGTTAAAGTAGGAAGGGAACTACCGAACGTGGATTCAGATTCGTGTGATCTTTTTAACATACTGCTGGAAAAGGTCACACGAGACGCAAAAGTGAACAGAAATGGCACTCTGTACACCAAACAACACATGTTACTCGCCTACATCGATATAATGGGTCGAACATTGCGAGCGGTAGCAGTCACCTTTGAACAAATTGAGAAGGAGTCTGCCAAAGTAGGTCTGGCAGTAAACGGCGAGAAGACCAAGCTGATGGTATCAACTCTCAAGACGTCGAGTAGAATCGGACCAACTTTGGAACTTGAGAACTACAGCTTCGAGGTAGTTAGAGACTTTGTATACCTTGGTACCGCCATAAATAAAACGAATGGCATCAGTTTTGAAATTCGGAAAAGGATTGTGATGGCCAACAGATGCCATCACAGTTTAGAAACAAGGCCACCTCCCGCCAGACCAAACTCACACTTTACAAGACGCTGATACTACCCGTGCTATTATATGGATCAGAAGCATGGGTACTCGCGCAAGCAGATGAGGCAGCTCTTGGGGTGTTTGAAAGAAAAATTCTCCGATCTGGGTCGACGGGCCGATCTGCGTCGACGGTGCCACGAACTTTACAATTTATACGCGGACATCGACATAGTCAGCCGTATTGAGCTGCAGCGACTACGGTGGCTAGGCCATGTTGTGCGGATGAATGAGAATGCCCCAGCTCAAAAGGCATATAAAAACGAACCTACTGATGGTTCCCCTAGAAGGGGAAGGCCACGAATGAGATGGAAAGACCAAGTAGAAAACAACATCTTGGAACGTGATCTTCGAAATTGGTGGATTTGCGCACAAGACCGACGCGCATTGAAATCTTTTTTTAAGCTCGGCTTATGGAACAACCGTTCTGTAACAAGCCTGCTAAGTATTGTTTTCAAAGACCAACAAACACCAACAAAGGCGTGGATATTCTCAAAAATATTTTTTCGAGGACCAACAAAGGAGTGAATCTCTTAAAAAATATTTTACTATTCTCCTTGGTTCTTTGTAAGGATTTTTATGGGACTAAATGCATATCATTTCTGTATGCTTTTCATTTCACTGCCTTGTATTTATTAAAAAAAAAAAACTTTTGTGTGCGTCCATTGTTTAAAAAAAAGAAAATTAAAAATTAACATATTAATTTCTTGTCTTGGACAATTTTAAAATGAATGTTCGTTTCATCATCAAGTCAGTCGCTGTCTGACAGATGTTCGCTCATTCCACAAAGTTTCTGCCCCGATCAAAAAAACTGCAACGACAGCGACAACTTATCAGCGAACGGAGAAATGACAGAAAAAACAGGACAACAGCTAAATGTGATATCAAGTGACATTAAAGAGGTTTCCGCCTTCTTGTTTGTCTGTTGCTTTTGTTTTGTTCCTTTTTTCTCGTTAAATATCAAACAAATATTTGACCATTCTACAGCATTTCGGTTTAATTCGTCTGTTGATGTTTTCATTTCTTTTTTTCGGTTGATATTTGGCTGTCCGCCTTCGCTAGAAGAAATCTGTTTCAGTTTTCTGCACCCATCCCGTGACACAACTCTGTCAGTGTGTTCGTTGGGTTGTCTCTCTCATCTGTCTCTATGTCCGTCCGTCCGTCTGTCTTTCAACTCATTGTGGGGCATTATGTAAATGATTTTGTTTGCAAATAAATATCCCATTATTTTGTACGCAAACTGTGGACTCAGTGAAGCATCTGTGAAGTGAAATGGAGGACACACTACAATCAGTCGAAAATAATATAAAAAACAAAATAGTGACGGAAGAAAGGGAGAAACTGAGAGTTTAAAAACAGTTCCAGCATAAAAAATGAATACAACAGAGGAATTAATGGAAAATGGAAAATGAATGAACGGACAAACCATTTATCCTGACACTGGAGTGGAGTACTTGCAGCTTTTGTATTGTTGTTCTTGGTGCTGGTGAATTTCAGCTACTATCTCCGGCATCTGTTAACAGAATATGAACGACAATGTGAAAGCAATTGCAAAAATGAATGCAAACTATTTCCCTTGAGCTTCGGCTATTGTGTACAAAAATATATGAAGATTTTTTAAGTACTCTATAATGAACAGTGGTAAAATGGTGTTTGGATTTTGTAAAAAATGCGTACCTTTGATCGTCTTAAAAAAATAAAAATATATGTATACAAAAAATCCACGCCCACGTTTTTGAAAACAGAAATGTTAAAAAAACACGTATAAGGATCTTGAAAAAATATTTAAAAAATCCTTGAAAAAATATTAAAAAACAACCGCGCATATAGAGATCTTTAAAAAAATGTCTTTAAAAGTCGTCTTTGAAAAATGTTTTTAAAAGATCCACCTTTAAGGAATATAATAATATAATAAAATAATAAAAACAACACATGTTATGATAATTGAAAAATTATTTAAAAAAAAAAATATTATTTAAAACAAATATAGGTATCCTTAGAATACACTTTATAAAATTCCCACATTAAATTTTTTTAAAAACCCAAGCCTATAGAGGTCCTTGAAAAATTATTTAAAAAAATCCGCGCCTATATAAGACCTTGGAAAAATATTTTTAAGAAATACATTGCCACTGTATCCCATTATTGCCACTGTATCCCACAATGAAAGAAGAATAAAAATAACAATGACAGCAACTTCAATTTAAATCCTTTTTTAAAGGAGACACACAAAAACCATCTCCAGATTCGTACTAAAGGGGAATAAATACACAGAGAAATCTGAAATAAAGAATGAAGGCATGGATAAAAAAACGTCGGCACAACATCAGAAATTAAAGCAAATGACAATGAGACACTTGCCTTCAAGTGCTTAACCTGCGGACGTACTTTTGGCCAACGAAAAACGAGCAATCGAGATTGCTACACACACACACAGACATGGAGACAGAGGCAGACAGCAAAAAAAGCTTATAACCAAATTGTTTGTGTCTCTCCACTTCTGGCCGGTGGAAAACAAGCGGAAGTCAGGTCAAATTGAAATGAAATGCGATTACTCGTATAATGGAAGTTCTTAAAGGAAACTTTTAAGACTTTCATTTCCAGGGTTAAGCGCAAATTCAGTTGTGTGCGCTCTTTTTTCTTCTCTTGTTTATTTTTATTTCGTTTTCTTATTTTGCTTTTAAATTCCGTATTGAAATATCTGCTCACAGTCATTGCATTTGCTTTTAATGAGAAATTCTGTAAAAGTCATTAATCCTTCAACATCTTTAAACGATGAAGTGAATGATGGAATAATTCAATTGTTTGTAAGGCTGTCATCCATCAGAGCAACATAAATGAGGTGGAATGCAAAATGGAATAAGTAACTATGCTTGAATTATATTGATGCTTGATAAATATTCTTTAACACATCCACGCATTGTATTGATGCTTGAAAATATATTCTTTAAAACTTCCACGCCTAGTTTGAGTCCTTGAAAAAATATTCTTTAAAACTTCCACGCCCTGTTTGAGTCCTTGTAAAAAATATTCTTTAAAAAATCCACGCCTTCTTTGAGTCCTCGCAAAAAATATTCTTTAAAAAAGCCACGCCTTGTTTGAGTCCTTGCAAAAAATATTCTTTAAAAAATCCACGCCTTGTTTGAGTCCTTGCAAAAAATATTCTTTAAAAAATCCACGCCTTGTTTGAGTCCTTGCAAAAAATATTCTTTAAAAAATCCACGCCTTGTTTGAGTCCTTGCAAAAATATTCTTTAAAAAATCCACACCTTGTTTGAGCCTTAGAAAAAATGTTCTTTAAAAAATCCACGCCTTGTTTGAGACCTTGAAAAAAAATCTTTAAAAAATCCTTGAAAATATTTTTTAGACCAAGTCTTAAAATAAATCTCTTTCCTATATGAGTGTCTAAAACAGTAGGGGGAAATTATATTAATATTCCCTCCTTCTTACTTTGTCATTATTATCAACGATATTAGAAATTAACCCATTTAAGTTGATTTCATTTTTAGCCACTTATTACTCCATTACCCTTTAAGCCATTTAACTGATGACAGAAACAATGCAAACTTTTGTCTTCTTTATTTCCTTTGTTTTTGCTTCTCTCTTTCGTGTGTGCTTCCATTGCTTCTTCGTTTTCCTTGCAACTCAAAGTCCAATGATATAATTGAACAGACTCCAAGACATTAACCCCAACACCATCTGTCTTATTAGCCTTTGGCATTGTTATGTTATGTCGGGTAACCTAACTCCCCTTCCTGATATTTTCTTTCTCTTTCTCTCAACAAGTCCTGACTCTTCTTCATTTTCCTGTAGCTTAAAGCCATTTGGCACTGTAATGCATTTGTCTATTCTCCCTTTGGGTCTTTCAGCTGGGAGGACACAAAACGTTTAAAATGCATAAATCTTGTTTAAGCTTAATTCAGCAATTTAATAATGCCATTTTATGCATTTACTTGTGAACTGAACAATTATGGTTTATGGTCTTAAGGTAACTTGGTCAATACACAAACATACAAACATAGACCACAATGAAAAGATCTCTATGCAGTTGTGATGCGGACAAAAAAAAGGAGAAGGTCCTTTTTGACTTTGTTACTGATAACTTACCCAGTAGTAGATGCTGTTGTGGTGGTGTTAGTGCAACTGGCCCAGTAAATAGGACAGTGTTTTCATTTTGTCTGGCCACTTTAGTAATGGTCAAATGTGAACGATGTATGTATGTGTAAGTGCATGTGTACTACTACTATATCCCATTAACAATGCTGTGGATTGCGGTCTATACGGAAAAACCACAATATGTATCTTTTGTTGTCTGTACTTGTGGTCAAAAACGTTCTACTGTTGGCTTTAGGTGGTAACTTGTCTTACATGCTTACAAACTGCCATAATCTAACGATTTGCACTTGCCTCTTGGCATAGACGTTGCAGGCAATATCTTGGGGGGCAGATAGTATAAGGCAGACATTTCTCAAGGATCAGAAAAAGGCGATGATTTTTTAAAGAATATTTCTCAAAGACTAAAAAAGCTGGAATTTTTTAAAGAAGAATATTTTTTAAAGGCCTTTATAGGCGGGGATTTTTTCAAATATTTTTTAAGGCCACTATAGGCGGCGATTTTTTAAAGAATATTTTACAAAGACCATTCTAGGCGTGGATTTTCTTAAGAATTTTTTCAAGGCCCATTCAGTCGTGGATTTTTAAAGAATATTTTACAAGGTCCATTATAGGTGAGGATTTTTATACCCTACACAACTATGTTGTCAGGATATTATAGATTTGTGCAGCTCCAAGAGTTTGTAACGCAGTTAAATATTGGTCCTAGATCCACCTTTAAGTATACCGATCGTCATATCTGGAGTAGCTGAGTCGATCTAAAAATGTGTTTCCGTCCGTAGGTCTGTCCATTATAATTTGTAAACACGATACAGGCCACAATTATGGACCAATCTTTACGAAATTTTGCATGTAGGATGGGTTCTGGCCAATGAAGACCCCTAGGGTTTTTGGTAAAGATCGGTGAATATTAAATACTTCATTTTTGCCTGATTATCTGGTCGCTCCAGAGGCCGCAATTATGGCCCAAACATCGCGAATTTGTACATGCAGAAGGGGAATGAGCCGAAGAATAAACATGGCTGTTTTGATAAAGAACGGTCAATATTTAGCGGGTCAAATGGACTCTGACTTTTGTGTGAAAAATGACAAAATTTGTATTTAATGGCGTATATATTAATCCCCGAAGGCTATAGACTCGAGAAGTTGATAGTTTATCCAAGAGGAGTGGTTGACCTTTAAAATTAATACCAATTATATTGTCGTATGTACTCGGATGTGGGAGTTACATTTTAATATTTACAGGTGCTTCAGATTATTATTTAGTAATCCATTTCCACACTAGAATGCGGAAATATAGCACGGATCGCTTTAAATTTTCCATGAGGTTCCTGTTATGGTCAAGGACAATGGGCGTGTATATTTCAAAGGACCTTTTGGGCAGCAGATGGTTTGAAAAATTTTTTTCAAGGACCATTATGGGCATGGATTTCTGAAAATTGAATGTCGTGGATTTTTTAAATAAAACCTTTGTCTAGGAAAATTATAGGTGGAGATTTTTTAAAATCGATTTTTAATGGTCCAATATTGTCGTGGATTTTTTTTTAGAGAAAATCTTTGTCCAGGACCATTATAGGCGGCGATTTTTTAAGTCGATTTTAAATGGTCCTATATTGAACTGTTTTTTTTAAATCTATTTTTAATTTTATTGAAAGTTCTGTGCTTTTCCTCCGAAACCCTCTTTTTTCTACCACGTCTGTGATTTGTATGTGGTAAGTCATGCTACTGCTATTGTAATAGAGCAACCCAAATTGCATATCTGCAGTCAGAGTTTGACTGTGTTTGGTTCCATCGACCAATGGAGTTACCTATTAATGCTGTAATCCTAGGCAATAACTTACTTTAGCCAATGGTCGTTTTCAACTTTCTCGCAGCAATAGTCTCCTCTTTTGCCTTCAAAGGGAAGTGGGAGATAATGAAAAATTATTATCATTTAAAAATGGTTACATATTGTCCGTTTAGGACTTTTGTATTAATATTCACTAGATTTTGAATATATATTTTTTAAGATGGAGGCTAGAGGAATTAAATTAAAACAAAGTTTGCCTATTTTTGGAGGGAGAAAAATTGAAGAAAAATGCAAATTTGAATATTGAAATTATTAAAGTTTCCCTAAGGGGGTTTATTTAATATCATGGCGTGACTTGATGACCAGTAAACCAATGCACTAAAAATATTTAGTATATAAAGATTGAATTTATACATAAAAAATTATTATGAAAATTATATTTTTCCCGTTTAAATAAAATTTCTTCTTCTTTTTTTGAATTCCATTCATACATCTTTGTAATAAGAACAATTCTTTCAATCCAACATATCCCACAAAGCATTTCGCATTTTTTTATTTTGTTTCCTCGTATAAAAGCTTCATAATTTTAGCTGACAATGCTTTTTGTTAGCTATGTTTGCTGAGAGTATTCGCTATCGAATATCAAGCACATTACTAAATATACATTTATACAAATATATCTAAACCAGAACAGAACCTGCGGTGAATGCATTCTCAAATACTTATATTTCATGTGTGCCATTAATATTCAACACCTAAAAGCATGTGGCAAGAATTTTATTTAGCTACGTTTGGAGTACAAATACGTAAATGTATGTATATTAGGATGGCATGAATTATGGTAATCAGGATTTTTTTCCAGGATCATAACAACATTTTATTTTTTCAAGGCCAATACCAATTTTGATTGTTTAAAAAAATATATATTTTACAAGGTCCAATACAAGAGTGGATTTTTAAAGGATAATTTTTCAAAAACCAATATAAGGGGTGGAATTTGTTTAAAGAATATTTTTAAGGACCATTATAGACTGGGATTTTTATACACTACGCCGCGAAATATTGGTCCTAGACCCACCTTTCAGTATACCGATCGTTATATCTCGACTAGCTGATTCGATCTAGACATGTGTGTCCGTCCGTCCGACCGTCTGTCCATTATAATTTGTAAACACGATACAGGTCACAGTTATCTTCACAAAATTTTGCATGCAGTATGGGTTCTGGCCAATGAAGACTCTGGACTCTGACTTTTGTGTTAAAAATTACAAAATTTGTATTCTATGGCTTATATATTTACTTATGAAGGATATGGACCCGATAAGTTGATAGCATATCTAAGAGGGGTGTTTGAACATTAAATTGATACCAAATATATTGATTATCTATTCGGATGTGGGAGTTACACTTCAATATTTACAGGTGCTTACGTATTCAGATATTATTTTGTAACCCATTATCAAATTAGAGGGCGGAAATAAAATTTTGGGATGAAGTGGACCGAATATTCTAGTCGAATATAAACCGAACATCACAACTCAACCCACCGTGAAGGGAATCTGGACAAGTAAGTAGAAGGGCTGTATTGAATATTTGTAATATTCGGAACATGTAAGTAAGATGTGCTGTTAACCTCTAATCGGACAAGTCGGAGCAAATATCACGAAATATTGCCTAGGCTCGGAATAAACATCCGTGTTCCGTGGTATGGTTGTGTAGGGTATCGTATGATCGGCACCGTCCAACTATACTGCTCCGCTCACTGGTTTAAAGAACATTTTTGAAGGACCAAGGCGTGCAGTTTTTATACCCTTCACCACGTTGGGTACAGGGTATTATGTCGTTGTGCATATGTTTGTAACAGGTAAAAGGAAACGAGATATACACATGGTTCTTTTTGAGAATATCCATAGAATCACTTTCTGAGTCGATATATACATGTCCGTCCGTCTGTAGATGTTAAATTGCAAGCAAAGTACAGGTCAAAGTACAGATGAAATTTGGCATAAGTCCCTTGTTTGGCCCAAGGACGAATCCTATTGAAATTGAAGAAAATCGGGTCAGCTTTAGATATAGCTCCAATATATATTTTCGTCCGATTTAAGGTAAATGGGGCACCAAGGTCCCTATATATCTTGCGATTTGCAGGCAATTTGATATAGGGTACTGAAATAGGTCCAGAATGATGAGTGTCAAGTTTCGATGAAATCGGTTCAGATTTAGATATAGCTCCCATATATAGTTTCGCCCGATTTTAGGTAAATGGTGCAACAAGGTCCCTGAAAATCTTTCGATTTGCACGAATTTTGGTATAGCGCTCTAAATTAATTCGAGAATAATGTGTGCTAAGTTTTGTGAAAATTGAGTGCAATTTACTGAAGTCACTATAGTCTTTCGTGTGTCAAGTTTTCTTGAAATCGGTTCAGATTTCCATATAACGCCTATATATATACTTTCGTCCGATTTTATGTAAATGATGCACTAAAGACCCATAGCTAGGCCAATTGACTTAACGTACTGAAATTAATATAAATTGATCTCTGGCAAATTTCCTTGAAATCGGTTCAGATTTAGATATAGCAGAGCTTCCATATATAACTTCGACCTATTCATGTTAACTGTACATAAATAATCAATGGGTACCTGATTGATATTACATTTTAAACAGTGAAGCATACCAAATAGCGTGTGTACAGTTTGCTTTGTATCTATTTACAAAATTTAGAATAGGCTGCAGAATGGCATGTATTGGGATCGATGTTTTTCGTTTTACTTATAGATAAAGATCGCATCTTTAAGTCCGTTCAATTTCATGTCAATGTTTCTTGAAAAGGCGACGTCTGTTAGGACACATATGTACATATACTCAAAGTGTTGAAGGGTATCATATAGTCGATCCAGTCCGACTTTACTACTTTCCTTACTGGTTTAATTAATATTTCTTCAAGGAGCAATACCTACGAAAAAGTGGATTAAAAAAAAATGTTCTTTAAGACGTACGAAATTATGGGTTTTTAAGTACCTAAGAAAAACTGGATTTTTAAAAAAAATTTTTTTCGAGGACATAAGAAAAAGTGGATTTTTTATACCCTACACATATGTTGTCAGGGTATTATAGCTTTGTGCAACCTCAAAAGTTTGTAACGCCGCGAAATATTGGTCCTAGACCCACCTTTTAGTATTACGGTCATCATATCTCGACTAGCTAAGTCGATATAGACATGTGTGTCCGTCCGTCTGTCCATTATAATTTGTGAACACGATACAGGCCACAGTTATGAACCAATCTTCACCAAATTTTGCATTGAGGATAGGTTCGGCCCAATGAAGACCCCATTGGTTTTGGTAAAGATCGGTTAATATTTAAGGGATGAAATGGACCAAATACTTAATTTTTGTCGGTTTTCCTGGTCGCCCCAGAGGCCGCAGTTATGGTCCGAACATCGTGAAATTTTACATGGAGAAGAGGATCGTGCCAAAGAATAAGCTTGCCTGTTTTGATAAAGATCGGTCAATATTTAGCAGGTCAAATGGACCCTGACTTTTGTGTGAAAAATTACAAAATATATATTCTGGGGCGTATATACTTGCTCTTGAAGGACACATACCCCAGAAGTTGATAGTATATCTAAGAGAAGTTGTTGACATTCAAATTGATACCAAACTTATGGCTGTATGTATTCTGATGTGGGAGTTACACGTAATTAGGTAAAGGTGACTATGTGCATAGTATTACTATTACTCCAATAGAGGACGGAAATTTCTCGCTGATAGCTTTGAAATTGTGCATGAACTTCCGATTATGGTCAAGGACGACACCTATAGTTTTCGGTGAAGTTGAGATTTCATTCAGGGGGTGCAATGAACCGAAAACATTAATTTTGTCACATTTTCTAGTCGCTCTAGAGGCAATTATTATATGCAGAACGTCACATATTTTACAAGGTGAAGGGGATCTGAGCAAATATTTGGAGCGGCTGTTTAAATGATGATCGGTCAATATTCTGAGGGTCAAATCAGCCAAAACCTAAAGTGACAATTTTTTTATTTTAAGGCATAAAAATTCACTTCAAGAATAAAATGGAAAATATACCAGGGTTAGAAAGTGAAGTTGTTGATATATAATTGGTAAAAAGGGTGCAAATATCTCGAAATATTGCCCAGGATCAGAATATAGAACCACAGAAAGTTTCACTGGTTTTAAGTACCTAAGAAAAACTGGATTTTTAAAAAATGTTTTTTCGAGGACATACGAAAAAGTGGATTTTTTAAAGAATATTTTTCGCGAATTAAGAAAAAGTAGAGTTTTTAAAGAATAATTTTTCAAGGACCAATACAAGGCTTAGATTTTTTAAAAGAAAAATTTTCAAGGACCTATGGTGTATTTTTGAAGAATTTTTTTCAGAGGACCAATACAAGGATTGAATTTTGTAAAGAATATTACATAAAGTAGTACATAAAGTAGTAACAAAAAGGGTGGATTTTTAAAGAATATTTTCTCAAGGACTCAAACAAGGCGTGGATTTTTTAAAGTATATTTTTTAAGCACTCAAACAAGCGTGGATTTTTTAAAGAAATTATTTTTCTTGTCTTTTAAAACTTCAATTATATATGTGTACAGTTACAAACCTTAACATGCATTGGTCTTCATTTACCTGCTGAATGAAAATCTTGAAAATTTAAAATCGAGAATGGGGGAGATCCCCTTAAAAAATAATAAAAACGTGGATTAATGTTTAAAAAAGTGATTTTCTTTATGTAAACAAGGAAATCTCTTGTTAATTTCCACCCTAATACAACTCTGTACATTTTGCTGTACTGAAGAAATCTGAAACCAAAGCAAACACAACGAATATGAAACGAATGGCAATAAAGAAGCTAAGACAGTTATGATTGTTGTTTATGATATCGCATTACTAATGTACGATATTCAGGCAATGAATTAATATTTTGTGACAATGCTAAGGATATGTATGGGGATTATTTGCTGGGACAAGTGTTCAGTGATTAGGTGTTTCTGATGTGAAATATGATAGACTTAAATAATATCTTACAAACAAAGAAAAGTAAAGGAAAATTATTATAATACTTCAGAATCTATGCAAGAGGTGTTTACTATATATAACACTAACATAAAATATATGTGAGTAATAGAGGCGAGGTCCTAAGATACGGGACATTATCTTGCTTAGGTCCATTCTATAACTGAAGTGGCTGTAATTTGTAATTCCGGGTTCTTGGTGAAATGAAAACGTTTTTCCATCTCATTTTTTATGATAAAGGTCATAGCAAAATTTAAAACGTTTTGAATGCGTGCCCCTATGATTTCAATTTCAGTAGGCGGATAAGAATAAAACGACAGAGAAATATTTACATTACGGGGTCTCCAAGATAGGAAAATTCGGTATTTACCGAATAGGTGATATGTTTTAAATCAAATCTAATACTCACTTATTTCCATGTACTTATTTCAAAAGTGCTTTAGCAGAAGCCATTTTGTTTTTCTTCTAATTCAGTCGGCTGATGTGTTTCCTGTCGGCATTTAAATAATACGAAGAATGAGAGAAAAATAGACAAAACAAAATCCTAATACCAGGATCAAATGAGTAAAACGTTTTTGGTATCTTTGATTTCCGGTGCTGTTATGGTTTTCTAATGGCTTTGTTTTGTTTGCTTCGTTTTATTTTTACAATTCACAAAAGGTTTTACGACCATGATTAGAATGTGATGGCGATGATGGTTGTGGTAATGATGAAAATTGTAGTGGCATGTCAAAGGAATTTGATTATGACAGCACGTCTGCAATAATATCAAGAATGAAAAAAAAAGACATGCAGAATATGTGTGATGGTACTTCACTGCGGGATATGTGAAAAGCTCAGAATAAATATTTCCAAGCTATGCCACAAACAATAAGGCGTTAAATGGTCTTAGATACTTTATAGACTTGAAGTCGGGAAAATAATATAAGAAATGGGTTTCGGATTTTGATGGCAGAAAAATAAAATGATTTGTGACTGAGTACGGTACGTACCTTGCAGAATGTTTATGTTTAATATACCTCCTTTGGAAATGTCATAGATTTTCTTGTGTAATCTGAAAAAAAAAGAAATGTGATTGTTAACAAAAAAAGAGTTAAGTATTTGGATTTTCAAAGCTTAGCATTGATGTGGGCGTATTATTGTTCAGTGGATTTATTCGTTTTTTACTATTCAAGTCATAAATTATACATGGAATTTTAGCACATGGCTTTGCTATACCTTTGGTTAAATCTCTGCTTGTAGGGATTTTTTTTTTTAATATTTTGTATAACCTCCACAAAAAAGATGGTGGACAAGTTAAATTGTTCATTTTATTTGTAACTGAAATATACATTGGAGATCAAACTCTTAAATTTTTAAAAAATATTTTTTCAAGGACTCAAGGCGTGGATTTTTTATGACTATTTTTTTAAGGACTCAAACAAGGCGTGGATTTTTTAAAGAATATTTTTTTCCAAGATTCAAAAAAGGCGTGGATTTTGTAAAGAATATTTTTTCCAAGATTCAAAAAAGGCGTGGATTTTGTAAAGAATTTTTTTCAAGGACTCAAACAAGGCGTGGATTTTTTAAAGAATATTTTTTCCAAGATTCAAAAAAGGCGTGGATTTTGTAAAGAATTTTTTTCAAGGACTCAAACAAGGCGTGGATTTTTTAAAGAATATTTTTTCCAAGATTCAAAAAAGGCGTGGATTTTGTAAAGAATTTTTTTCAAGGACTCAAACAAGGCGTGGATTTTTTAAAGAATATTTTTTCAAGGCGTAAAAAAAGGCGTGGATTTTTTAAAGAATATTTTTTCAAGGACCAATACAAGGCGTGGATTTTTTAAAGAATATTTTTTCAAGGATTTTTTAAAGAATATTTTTTAAAAAATCTTTTTTCAAGGTTCAATACAAGGCGTGGATTTTTTAAAGAATATTTTTTCAAGGACCAATACAAGGCGTGGATTTTTTAAAGAATATTTTTTCAAGGACTCAAACAAGGCGTGGATTTTTTAAAGAACATTTTTTCAAGGACTCAAACAAGGCGTGGATTTTTTAAAGAACATTTTTTCAAGGACTCAAACAAGGCGTGGATTTTTTAAAGAACATTTTTTCAAGGACTCAAACAAGGCGTGGATTTTTTAAAGAATATTTTTTCAAGGACTCAAACAAGGCGTGGATTTTTTAAAGAATATTTTTTCAAGGACTCAAACAAGGCGTGGATTTTTTAAAGAATATTTTTTCAAGGACTCAAACAAGGCGTGGATTTTTTAAAGAATATTTTTTCAAGGACTCAAACAAGGCGTGGATTTTTTAAAGAACATTTTTTCAAGGACTCAAACAAGGCGTGGATTTTTTAAAGAATATTTTTTCAAGGACTCAAACAAGGCGTGGATTTTTTAAAGAACATTTTTTCAAGGACTCACAAGGCGTGGATTTTTTAAAGAACATTTTTTCAAGGACTCAAACAAGGCGTGGATTTTTTAAAGAATATTTTTTCAAGGACTCAAACAAGGCGTGGATTTTTTAAAGAATATTTTTTCAAGGACTCAAACAAGGCGTGGATTTTTTAAAGAATATTTTTTCAAGGACTCAAACAAGGCGTGGATTTTTTAAAGAATATTTTTTCAAGGACTCATACAAGGCGTGGATTTTTTAAAGAATACTTTTTTCAAATACTTAAGGGAACCCCCCCATTCTCGATTTTATTTTTTCAAGATTTTCAATGGGCAATACCAATGCTTGTTACGGTTTGTAATTTTGCACATATATATTTGAAGATTTAAAAGAGAAGAAAAATAATTTACAAAAAATTTTGTAATTGTTTTGTTGTTGTTTTTTGTAATTAAAGAGAATTCCTTATTTTTGATGGCGGGCATGATAACTCCTCACTGGAACATCGGAATCCGAAAATTCAAACGGTGTTAGAAAGAGTACATGTCTGGCTCTCGTATGAACTAGGATTAATGACTTCGCTCTAAAATTAACAAAATGGCGGACCTTTGAAAAAATATTTTTCGAAAATCGCCGATTTTTGACCAAAAACCAAGTTAAAAAATAAGGAAGATATTCACCGATTGGCTTTATCCTAGTTCATACGATAGCTATAAACTCACAAAGAAACGTGTAAAAATTTGGAATCGATTGGGTTATTAGTTTTTGAGTTATCGTGCCCGCCATTCGCAAAAGAGAAAAACGCGTTTAAAGTTTGAGAAGCCCTTTAGCCGTTATTTGATGCTGACACAATAAATCGGCTATATCTTCAAGAGTTCTTGAGATTTTCACATGAACATTTTTAGGGACATTCCTGAATTAGTGTAGATTCGAATTAAATCAAAAAAATTTGTGACCCCGAGAATGGGGGGGGGGGGTCCCCTTAAATTAGGCGTAGATTTTTTAAAGAATATTTTTTCAAGGACTCAAACAATGCGTGGATGTTTTAAGGAATATTTTTTCAAGGACTCAAACTAGGCGTAGATTTTTTAAAGAATATTTTTTTCAAATACTTAAATAAGGCGTGGATTTTTATAGAAATAACAATAACGCGAATTTTTGGATTTTCATTTCCTACTATCAGAAGATTGATAAACTGCTTTCAACCAATTTTCAGAAATTTATGGAATTATGACCATTTAAACATTGCTTGCTATTCAATGGGCTTCCTCTTGGTGGAGGGCATACAAATGTCATCCCTGCCGAACATAACGTCCTATCTTATAAGAATTAATATACGAGTGATATTTAATTTATGCCTTAAGTTTAGCAAAACCCATGCTGGTTCTTGTAGCTTCTGCTACTGCAGAATGGTTGTTTGGTTGGCTAGTTGCTTGCTTAGTTCGTCAACAAATAAAAGAGAAAACTGTCGTTTTTGTTGAACACACAAATATCTTTTAAGCTTCGCCAGAGAATTGTATGCTGAAAATGTAATTTGCTTTGACTCAGCTCCTCTCACCACTTTTTTGCCATATCCCACATGGGCATCTTTGCATTGGTTATGGTGGAAAGTTTTCTAGTGGCTTTATGGTCAACGATGGCATTTCCCATTTTATTGTTTATCTTTAAACGCAAGAAGGCAAACAAACTCGAAACAAAGTAGCTTTTGGTTGCCACAGCACCCGACTCAGTCGTCCAATGTAATTTCGATTCGCTGATGGCCAAGATGTTTTATGCAAATGGATTTTATTGCAGTTCGTTTAGTATTTACTTCATTCTAACTGCCTTTGCTTCGTATATTTAAGTGGTTTCCAAGAATGGCATTGCCTTTGAGAATAGACCTAAATAAATATGTTGAAGAATTTTTTAGAATTTATTTAACGGCATAAAAGTTATATTGTTCTAAAGAAATCGTGGTTACTATTGGATTGTTCTGAAACTACCTTGGGGTTGGAAAAATGCACGCAATGTGATAATAAACGTTATTTTTTGTAAAAGCAACTGCGGAAGGTCTTTTTGATGATTGCCGATCACTGGCACATATGAATCGCAACTATAAAGAGTACTTATCTTGCTCGAAAATTAGAAAAATGCATGACGGAAGAATATTATTTTTTGGTTGAAAATAGCCAAACACCAAACCAATCCGAAAATTAGGGAAGATATTCACCGACTACATATATCCTAGTTCAAACGATTACTATGTAGCTATCGTAATAAAATTTGGAACCGATAGTATTAAGTTTTTATGTTAGGGTAGGGTCCTTCAAAGGCGTGCTTTATTTAAAGAATCTTTTCTCAGGGGTCCTCCAAAGGCGTGATTTTTTTTAAGAATATTTTCTCAGAGGTCCCCCGAGGGTGGATTTTTAAAGAATATTTTCTTAGGGGCGTGAATTTTTTAAAGAATATTTTCTCAGGGGTCCCCCAAGAGTTGGATTTTTAAAAAAATATTTTCTCAGGAGTACTCCAAAGGCGTGGATTTTTTAAAGAATATTTCCTCAGAAGTCCTCCAAAGGCATGGATTTTTTAAAGAATATTTTCTCAGGAGTCCTCCAAAGGCGTGGATTTTTTAAAGAATATTTCCTCAGAAGTCCTCCAAAGGCATGGATTTTTTAAAGAATATTTTCTCAGGAGTCCTCCAAAGGCGTGGATTTTTTAGAGAATATTTTCTTAAGAATATTTTGGATTTTTTAAAGAATATTTTTTAAAGAATATTTTCTTAGAAGTCCTCCAAAGGCGTGGATTTTTTAAAGAATATTTTCTTAGAAGTCCTCCAAAGGCGTGGATTTTTTAAAGAATATTTCCTCAGAAGTCCTCCAAAGGCATGGATTTTTTAAAGAATATTTTTTCGAGGCCTGTATAAGGCCTGGATTTTTTAGAGAATATTTTCTTAAGATTTTTTTAAAGAATGGATTTTTTAAAGAATATTTTCCTAGAAGTCCTCCAAAGGCATGGATTTTTTAAAGAATATTTTTTTCAAGGGTCCTCTAAAGGCGTGGATTTTTTAAAGAATATTTTTTTAGAAGTCCTCCAAAGGCATGGATTTTTTAAAGAATATTTTCCTAGAAGTCCTCCAAAGGCGTAGATTTTTTAAAGAATCTCATACCCAAATACCAGGCGTGGATTTTTTAAAGAATATTTTTTCAACAACCTCCAAAGGCGTGGATTTTTTAAAGAATATTTTTTCAACAACCTCCAAAGGCGTGGATTTTTTAAAGAATATTTTTTCAACAACCTCCAAAGGCGTGGATTTTTTAAAGAATATTTTTTCAGAAGTCCTCCAAAGGCATGGATTTTTTAAAGAATATTTTCTGACGTTCCAACAAAGGCCTAGATTTTTACAAGAATATTTTTTGAGGCCATACCAAGGGCGTGGATTTTTTTAAAAGCCTACATAGGGCGTGGATTTTTTTAAAAGCCTACCAAAGGCGTGGATTTTTTAAGTCCTTCCAAAGGCGTGGATTTTTTAAAGAATATTTTCTTAGAAGTCCTCCAAAGGCGTGGATTTTTTAAAGAATATTTTCTTAGAAGTCCTCCAAAGGCGTGGATTTTTTAAAGAATATTTTCTTAGAAGTCCTCCAAAGGCGTGGATTTTTTAAAGAATATTTTCTTAGAAGTCCTCCAAAGGCGTGGATTTTTTAAAGAATATTTTCTTAGAAGTCCTCCAAAGGCGTGGATTTTTTAAAGAATATTTTCTTAGAAGTCCTCCAAAGGCGTGGATTTTTTAAAGAATATTTTCTTAGAAGTCCTCCAAAGGCGTGGATTTTTTAAAGAATATTTTCATAGATGTCCTCCAAAGGCGTGGATTTTTTAAAGAATATTTTCTTAACAAGTCCTCCAAAGGCGTGGATTTTTTAAAGAATATTTTCTTAGAAGTCCTCCAAAGGCGTGGATTTTTTAAAGAATATTTTCTTAGAAGTCCTCCAAAGGCGTGGATTTTTTAAAGAATATTTTCTTAGAAGCCCTCCAAAGGCGTGGATTTTTTAAAGAATATTTTCTTAGAAGTCCTCCAAAGGCGTGGATGTTTTAAAGAATATTTTCTTAAGAATATTTTCTTAGAAGTCCTCCAAATGCGTGGATTTTTTAAAGAATATTTTCTTAGAAGTCCTCCAAAGGCGTGGATTTTTTAAAGAATATTTTCTTAGAAGTCCTCCAAAGGCGTGGATTTTTTAAAGAATATTTTCTTAGAAGTCCTCCAAGGGCGTGAATTTTTTAAAGAATATTTTCTCAGGAGTCCTCCAAAGGCGTGAATTTTTTAAAGAATATTTTCTCAGGAGTCCTCCAAAGGCGTGGATTTTTTAAATAATATTTTCTTCGGGGGTCCTCCAAAGGCGTGGATTTTTTAATGAATATAATACTTGAATTTTTAAGGATATGTTTCAGGGTAAATTGTCGGCTAATCCGATCAATTAGCTATTTTGAATGTTCCCCACAAGGAGTAGGGTATAACAAAGTTCGGATTGGCCGCAATTAATGATTTTTTTACTTTTTTATCCAAATGAATGCACATGTGTATGCGTGTGTGCCTGTGCCTGCACGTTTGTGTGTTTATGGGAAACGGAAGACATTTTTACACCGCAAATGACTAATGTAAAAGCTGAAGTTGGTGCGTGTTATTACAGCCGAACAATTACAATTAGCAGCCATGCAACAATGACTGACGATTGTCGGTGTTTTGTTTGTTTCCGTTCCATTGTTGCTGTCAGATATTTTGTGCCGAATGTAAAACATTTCACAGTCGATGTTAGGCAGACGTGCAAATTACAACAGGGGATGGGTGCAAAATGAAAAAAACAACATTAAAACAAATACAATTACAGAAATTACTGTGTATGGCGAAAAAGAAAATCATCTGTATGGAAAATGTTCATATGGCGACAAACAAAGGCGTACTAATGAGGAGGGTGGCGCGGGAGGCAGAATATGTTTTTTTCTTTATCGTTAGTTATGTTGATTTATGAAAAGAAATTTCGCAGAGAAAATTTTATTACACATGCTGTGAAATTGCAATTATTTGTTCTGGAATTAATTCTAAAATTCTGAACTTCATATGAAGGCGAAGATCCTATTGTGTATTTAATATTTGATTTCTATATTTACATTTCAATAATGAAAAAAAAATTTAAAGACTAACAATTATCTTCAGTTTAGTAACCGCTTGAGTCCAGCATAAAAGCTAAAAATTATTTTTTAATGTAATTCTAAATTACAATTCCCTTTTTTCCAGTTATTCTGTCGACAACTGCTTAAATACAAATAAAAATGCAGAAATAATAATATAAGTTTGTCAGCGTTTCTCATAATGATGGTATTTAATATTAAATGACAGTAGATATACCATAACCAGGCATTTTTAACGCCATCTTGACAAGAAAAAACGAATAAGCCACGATGATTGCAGTCATTTTGTAAAATCATCTTCATTATTATTGGCTTCATTATTATGATCATCATCGTCGTCATCATATTTTGACTTGAGGCCTCTTGTCGTCAGTCAGTCAGTTCAGTTATTCATCCAGCCTATTCAGTTAGTTGTCATTCATTACTTAAGTTCATCGTCATCTTTTCAATGTTCGCCACTCAACTATGTCTTGAATGAGTTGTAATGAGATTTGTTTATTTCTGTAACAAGTGGGGCAAAATATATATATATATATATATTGATACTCTACATTAGATAATATCAGGTTTAATGTTAAATTATTTTTGAAAAAATGCACTCCTTGTATTGGTCCTTCAATATTATTCTTTAAAAAATCCATGCCTTCAATATTATTCCATATTATTCTTTAAAAATCCACGCCTTGTATTGATGCTTGAAAATTATTCTTTAAAATATACATTGGTCCTTGAATATTATTCTTTAAAAAATTTAAGCCTTGTATTGGCCCTTCAATAATATTCTTTAAAAAATCCACGCCTTGTATTGATGCTTAAAAGTTATTCTTTAAAAAATCCACGCCTTGTATTACTTACTTAGCTGGCTTGTGGCAGAACTTACCTTCCATAAGCCTAGCTTAGAAACAATTTCCAGGCGCGTCGGTCTTTTGCGCAGTTTTTCAATGTTGTCTTCGACTTGATCTTTCCATCGTATTCGTGGCCTTCCCCTTCTGCGTGAACCATCAGCTGGTTCGCTTTTATATGCCCTCTGGGCTGGGGCATCTTCATCCATTCTCACAACATGACCTAGCCAACGTAGTCGATGCAGCTCAATACGTGTAACAATGTCGATGTCCGAGAATAGCTGGTACAACTCATGGTTCATTCGACGGCGATATTCACCGTCAACGCAGATCGGCCCATAGATCTTTCGGAGAATTTTTCTCTCAAACACTCCAACAGCTGTCTCATGTGCTTGCGTAAGTACCCATGCTTCAAATCCATATAACAGCACAGGTAGTATCAGCGTCTTGTAGAGTGTGAGTTTAGTATGGCAAGGCCGCTTTTGAGTTGTTTGCTCACACCATAGTAGCATCGGTTGCCCATCACTATCCTTCTCCGAATTTCAAAACTGATGTCATTCGTTTTATTTAGGCGGTACCAAGGTAAATAAAATGTTTGACTACCTCGAAGCTGTAGTTCTCAAGTTCCACAGTTGGTCCAAATCTAATGGACGTCTTGCGCGTTGATACCATCAGCTTGGTCTTCTCACCGTTTACTGCCAGACCCACTTTTGCAGACTCCTTCTCAATTTGTTCAAATGTGGCTGTTACCGCTCTCAATGTTCGACATAATGCGATGTCATCGGCGTAGGCGAGTAACTGGTGTTGTTTGGTGTACAGTGTGCCATTTTCTGTTCACCTTTGCCTCTCGTATGACCTTTTCCAGCAGAATGTGAAAAAGGACACACGACAAACAGTCACCTTGTCTGAATCCTCGTTCGGTATTAAAGGGCTCCTATAGGTCCTTTGCGACTTTAACTGCTGATCTTGTGCCAGTTAAAGTTATCCTGCATAGCCGTATTAATTTTCAAGGAATGCCAAGCTCAGACAAACTTTATACACCTCTGAACGAATTGGACTGTCGAATGCAGCTTTATAGTCCACGAATAGATGTAATGTGTTGATGTGTTTTTCGTGGGTTTTTTTCCAGGATTTGCGCAGAGTGAAAATCTGGTCAACGGTGGATTTGCCAGGTCTAAAGCCACATTGGTATGGTCCAATAATGTCATTGATTATTGGCTTCAGTCGTTCACACAGTACGCTGGATAGTACTTTATATGCGATTGGGAAGATACTTATTCCTCTATAGTTGGCACATATCGTCTTGTGTCCATTTTTTTGTGCACGGGACACAGGATGCTGTGGTTCCAATCATTGGACATGTATTCTTTTAGCCAAATTGTACTAATCAGCTGGTACATGCTCCTTACCAGCATCTGACCACCAGTCTTGAATACTTCGGCTTGTAAACCATCGGCACTTGCTACTTTATTATTCTTCAGCGGATTGATTGCAATTCTGACCACATCTTGGCTAGGTGGTATACACTCTATATCGTCATCTATTATTGGTTCTGGGATATCCTCTTCACCGCTACTATTTGATACCAGAAGTTTTTCAAAATGCTCCTTCCAGATCCTCATCACGCTGTCTGTATCTGTCACCTGGTTTCCTTCTTCATCCCTACAGGAGGATGTGCCTGCACCAAAACCATCGGTTTGATGTTTTACCCGTTGGTAGAATTTTCGGACTTCATTTTGACTCCTGTACATCTCGATTTGCTCACGCTCAAGTTTCTCTTGTTCTTTCCTCTTTTTTTCTGAAAATGCGTTTCTCCTCTATACGTTCTCTCCTCTACCGATAGTTCTCCATCGTGTTACGTGTTGCTACTATCCGCAGGGTTGCCCTATACGCTGCGTTTTTCAGATCAGTACCATTACAACACTCCTGATCGTACCATGGGTTTCCTGGTGGTGGTTTTTGGTACTCAAGTGTTGCGTTTACTGCAGTTAGTAGAAGTGGTCAATTCTTTGCCATTGTGCTTCTATATTATTATCGGGACGAGGGTGCTTTCGCCAAGCAGTTGGGTAAGTCGAGCGGAGTAGGCTTCTGCTATGTGTTGTGTTTGCAGCTTTTCGACGTCGAATTTCCGTGTTGTGTTAGATCGCACCTTTGCTGCTACATTAAGACGGCTGCGTACCTTGGCTGCCAGAAGGTAATGGTCCGAATCGATATTCGCTCTCCGGATCGATCGGACGTCTAAAACACTGGATAAATGCCTTCCGTCTATCACAACATGATTGATTTGATTTCTCGTTGTTCGATCGGGAGAAATCCAAGTGGCCTTGTGTATATCGAGATGCTTGAATCTGGTGCTGCTAACGACGATGTTGTTTTGCTGCCGCGAAGTCAATCATCTCAATCAATCTGATGTTTCTTCATGGAGGCTGAATTTTCCGACTGTGCGACCAAAGATATTTTCTCCTCCGATTTCTGCATTAAAATCTCTCATGGCCAGGGCAACGATCATATGCTGTTTCTAGGCGCTCGTAAAATATGTCTTTGGTCTGTTCATCTTTATCTTTGGTCGGAGCATGGGAGCAAATGAGACTGATATAGAAGAACTTCGATTTTATAGCAATTCGCTCATCTACTGAAGTGAATCTGGAGGCGAGGTCTTTTATTCTCCTGTTAACAATAAATCCACAGCCAAATTCATATCTCGTTTCATGGCAGCTATAATACAGGGCGTAATCATCTGATTTATTTACGCCAGTCCCTTTCCATCGCATTTCCTGTAAGCCAATAATATCGGCTTTGTACTTCTTGAGTACATCCGCCAAAGCGAACACTGCGCCTGTTCTGTACAACGTGCGCACATTCCAAGTGCAGATTCGCAGATCGTGGTCCTCTATACGTTTGCGGGGGTCGTCAACATTAAGGGGGTTTGGTTTTCTTTTTCATTGCTTTTTCATAGTAGGTTGGGTTTTCCGAGAGTGGGCAACTAACCCGACGCCTCAACCCATTTTTTATAGTTCTTATGGGTGAACTCGCGGCACATATTAACTCACTGTTTCATCGGGTGGCACCGCGGGGGAGGTCAGTGTCCAAAATTGAGATGAAAGAGGGACCAAGATAAGCCTGGACTTCGCCATGCTAAAGCCAATCAGAGCCGTTGCTTGGTATCTATCATGCCCTACGCCACCCCCATGCCTTGTATTGGTTCTTGAAAATTATTCTTTAAAAAAACAGCCCACATCTGTGTCCAAAAAAAAAAAAAAAAAAAAAAATTGTAGGTCATAATTATGAACACAATACTATTCGCATAGATGGCGTAGCTGAAAAAAATTCCAGCACAACAACATTTTTGAAACATTTAAATAAAGCAGTTGTGTGTGTGTGGGTTTGGGTCCTTTTTTATTCCCATTGCAGCTACACTTGTATCCACTAACTTTCGGAGGCCTAGTAAAGTCGTCGACGTCATTTGTTCTATGGGCCACTTAAATGCATTTCCTTCCTTCCTGGCTTGATGATGTTCATGTTGCGTTTTTTTTCACTCTCTTTCTCTCCCTCACCCCTTCCCTCTTTTGTGTATAGCAACATTTTTTTAGTTTATGCACAAAGTGGTCTCTTTCTCTATGAACTGGCGACTTGTTGAATTAGTTGGCATCGTAGCGAACTGAATACTTAATGTTGAAATGAGCTGAGCGAAAAAAGCAAAGATTTCTATTTTATAGAGACTAGAATGTTTTGCATTGTTAAATATTTAATTATTTAGATTTGCATTTATTTTTGTAGGGGTTTACTTTTTAGCAACGAGTGCTAGAAGAGAATAAATAAATTAAACCAAATGATGTTTAATTATTTATAAGGAATACATTACATTCGAAAGGGGCTATGATAGGGGACAGGATAGATTTTGGATGACAATTTACAAAAATTTAGTAAAATGAGGTTATATGGTAAAATGAGAGAAAATGTAAGCATTTACCTTTTCAGAATGTTTTTCAAGCCTCAAATATTATTTCAATGTCAAATCTAAATACGTTGATTTTTTTTAAAGAATTTTTAATTTTTTCAAGGCCTTATTTTAGGTGGGAATTTTTAAAGAATATTTTCAAGGCCAAATTTGAGGCGTTCATTTCTAAAGAATAGCTTTTTCAGGCCCCATATGAGGTTTGGATTTTTAAAGAATATAGTAAATTTCTAGAGTCCTAATAAGAGGCGTGCATTTTTAAGGAATATTTTTAAGGGGTGGATTTCTGGAGGCCTAATAAGATTTTTTAACAATATTTTTTCAAGACCTAATATTAGGCGTTAATGTTTTAAAGAATATTTCTTCAAGACATTCCATGATTTGTTAAACAAAAACACTTTCATTTTTCATTTTCGTCCTTTTTACTTTTAATTCTTGTTTATTTATTTTTGATATAAATAATTTCTCAAAATTAATTGATTTTGTAATCCATTTTTTAATTAAATTTTACAAATTAAATTTCGATAAACTAAGTTATTTGTCTAATTGATTTTCCATTCTCTTAACATTTCAAGTGCATTTCCATTTCCATTTGCTACTGCTTTCCATGAAAATCAATCACTCATTTGGCGTTGCATTACGTTGTGTTGTATCGTAAAATTCAATGGCAAATGGTGTTATGCATACACAGTTACATTTACATTCTCAAACACACACACACACACACACACACACATGTAGACACACTTAAATACACACAATGTATCGTTATAAGCGTACGACTATTTGTGCAAGTATTTAGTTGGTACTTTGGCATTAACCGAACATGCCGTCTTCAATTATTTACAACATCTTAAGATAATGAAAAATTCTTAAGAGCTCTTCTTCTCTCACAGAGGGTGAATGTGTGTGTGTGAGTGTCTCTAGTATGGCCATAATGTGTAAAGATGCACTTGTGTACACAAACAGACACTTACAACACGAGCGTATCCTTGAGTGCTGTCTCTGGAGAAGAGGATAGAATGAAAGAGAGACAAGGAAGACGACGAAAAGCAAATATGTTGTAAACACTTCTTGCCGTAATAAGACAATAAATATTAGGTGGCCTCATGAAGGGTGCAACATATATAAAAAATTATATATATTTTTAACCACAAAGATTGTTGGTTCTTGGAAAAATAATTTAAAAATATACACCCCTGTAATGGTTCTTGAAAAAATAAATATAAAATACTCACGTCTGTAATAGGCCTGGAAAAGTTAAAAAAATCAAATTCACAAATGTTATTGTCCACAAAAATAATTTAAAAAATCCATGCCTGTAATGGTCATTGACGAGATAATCTCTTAAAAATCCCACGCCTGTAATAGTCATTGAATAAGTATTATTTTAATATCCTCGAAAAAATAATCTCTGAAAAATTCACGGATGTTATCGCCCTTCAAAAAATATCCACTTAAAAACTTCTGTAATTATCCTACAAAAAATTATTCTTTAAAAAATTCAACATCTGTGATGTCCTTTAAGGGGTTTTAAAAATTTTAATTTTGTTTTTTGATTTAATTCGAACCTACACTAATTGAAGAATCCCCGTATAAAATTTCAAGTGAAAATCTCAACAACTCTTGAAGATATAGCCGATTTATGGTCTGTTCCAGTACTTTTTTAATAGCAAATCTAGTAAAAGGGAAACATTTCAAAATTGTTCTCGGAGTACGAAATAATTTGAAAAGTTAGGGAACGCAAATATAGTAAATATGCAATACTTCAAAATTAACATAACAGCCAATCCTGTTTACCATTTTTACTCAACCAAATTTCTCGAGTAAAAAGTTTACAAAGGGAACGCCATTTTGTTTTGTGCTCTCTTAAATTTGAGTCAATGTTTTACCAGTTTTGTGGGTTGAGGAACGATTTTCGAGTAAAAAGGTGCAAAACATGTAAAATAAGTAGATTCTTTTAGGTTCTGGAACGGAACTTTATTGTGTCAGCATCAAGTGACGGCAAGAGGACTTCTCAAACTTTAAACGCATTTTTCTCCAAACAGCGTTTTTGCGAATGGCATGCACAATAACTCAAAAACTAATAATCCGATCGATTCCAAATTTTGTGACGTTTCTCTGGGAGTGTATAGCTATCGTATGAACTAGGATAAATCCAATCGGTAGATATCTTCCTTATTATACCCTTTACCACACTGTGGTACAAGGTATTATGTCTTTGTGCATATGTTTGTAACAGGCAAAAGGAAACGAGGTAGATCCATGGTTCCTTTTGAGAATATGCATAGAATCACTTTCTGAGTCGATTTATGAATGTCCGTCTGTCCATGATAAATTGTAAACAAAGTGCAGGTCGCATTTATTATCCGAATGAGATGAAATTTGGCACATATTATTTATTTGGCCCAGGGACGAACCTTATTGAAATTGGGAAAAATCGGTTCAGATTTAGATATAGCTCCCATATATATTTTCGTCCAATATTTAGCAAATGGTGCACCAACGAGTAAAATTTAAGCGGATTTGCACGGAATTTTGCACAACGCACTTAAATGAGTATAGTCTAACGTATTTAGATATAGCTCCCATATATATGGTCGCCTGATTTTTCGCAAATGGTGCACCAAAGAGTCAAATTTAGGCCGATTGGCACAACGTACTGAAGTTAGGATAGACTAACATGTGCCAAGTTTTATTGAAATCGGTTCAGATTTAGATATAGCTCCCGTTCGATTGTTAGCAAATGGTACACCAAAGAGTCAAATTTAGGCCGATTGGCATGAAATTTTGCAAAACGTTTCGAAGTTAGGATAGACTAACGTGTACCAACTTTTATTAAAATCGGTTCAGATTTACATTTAGCTCCCATATATATGTTCGTGCGACTTTACGCAAATGGTGCACCAAAGATTTAAAGTGTGTCCAACATTATGCGCAACGTATCGAAATCGGTCTGGGTTAACCGGTATATGGGGGCTACCCGAAAAAGTGGTCCGATATTAAAATTTTTTAATGGAGACATTTGGTACGTGGGCCGATAAAGCTCATCTTCGGACCTGCAGACAAGAGACAACTTTATGCAAAATTTTGGTGATCTATCTCAATTCGTTTAGAGGCTAGTGTGATTACAACAAAAAACGGACCTGCATAAATCGTCATAGAATTTTACTCTATACAAATATTTTACTTTATACAAATATATCCGGTTATTGATCGTTGGGTAAAGTCGGTTCACATTTAGACACAGATAACGTATTTAACTTAGTCGCATTTCATGTCAATGGTCCTTCAAAAAGGACAAGGTCTGTAAGGATGTATTTCTTGAATATAGCCAAAGTGGTAAAGGGTATCATATAATCGGCCCCATCCGACTTTACTACTTTCCTTACTGGCTTTTTAACTTGGTTTGTGGTAAAAAATAGGCGATTTTCCTAATATATTTTTATAATGTCCGCCATTTTTTAAGCAAAGTCAATAGTCCATACGAGTGCCAGACATGTACCCTTTCTAACACCGTTGGCTTGTAATGATATACCTTATATACCTCAAAAATTAAAAAAACAGCACCTCTTCCTCACACAAAAATTAATCTTCCGAATATTACGCGATTCAGTACAGCTATTGTCCAGATTTTCTTTCACCGTGGGTTGTATTGTGACGTTCTTCAAAAATCATTTGTGGTCTATAGATCGATCTTCTTAACACAAAAAAGTAAGTTTTGGTCCACTACACTCCAAAATTATTACCTTTTATTCACCGAAAATTATAGGCGTTGTCCTTGACCATAACTGGAACCTCATGGAACATTTCAAAGCGATCAGCGCTATAGTTCCGCTCTCTAGAGTGATAATGGGTTATTAACTAATATACGAAGACTGAGATACCTGTAAATATTTAGGTGTAACTCCCACATCCGGGAACATACAACAACATAATTGGTATTAATTTAAAGGTCAACCACTCCTCTATGATAAAATATCAACTTCTCGGGTCTATGTCCTTCAGGAGTAAATATATACGCTATAGAATACAAATTTTGTCATTTTTCACACAAAAGTCAGGGTCCATTTGACCCGCTAAATATTGACCAAAAAAAATATTGACAAAACAGGCATGCTTATTCTTTGGCCCGATCCCCTTCTCCATGCAAAATTTCACGATGTTCGGGCCATTATTGCGGCCTCTGGAGCGACCAGAAAAACCGACAAAAATATAGTATTTGGTACATTTCATCCCCTAAATATTAACCGATCTTTCCCAAAAACAATTGGCCAGAACCCATCCTACATGCAAAATTTCGTGAAGATTGGTTCATAACTGTGGCCTGTATCGTGTTTACAAATTATAATGGACAGACGGACGGACACACATGTCTAGAAAATCCACTCAGCTAGTCGAGATATGACGAAAATATACTTAAAGGTGTGTCTAGGACCAATATTTACAGACTTTTGGGGCTGCACAAAGCTATAATACCCTGACAACATAGTTGTGTAGGGTATAAAAAATCTACGCTTATTGCTGCAAAATCAACTCTAGTAGCTTTTGATATTTGAAAGCAATATTTCAATATTTCAACACGCTGTGCGTCCCCCTAATATAAATTAAATATTATTATGTATTGAGTTATCTGAACTGTTTGTTTTTAACGAAGATGCAGCATTTCAGAGTAATTACTACAACATATGCACAAGTGTTAGTAACACATACTACACACATTACGCACACACACACACACACACTCACTCTCGAACTCACATGCATTTCTTCTTATGTGCCATTTTAATGGAATGGACAGCTCTTCAAGGGAAAAGTGATAAAGTTGTTGAGCAATGAAGCAGGGTCATGTGTTGACCTTTTCGGAAATAAATTGTTTGCTTTGTGTTACATACCTATTTTTCTTTGATTTTTATCCAAATCGAGGACAGATTTCACATTGCTATTCCAAGAGAAACTCAGCATTAAATAATTTGTAATTTTGTGGCTACCATCGGTGCGTATGAGCATTTATTAATAGTAAGCATACGCCACCATGTAATCGAAATTCAATATTAAATTGTTTATTTAATAATACTATTAAATAATTTCGGGAAAGGAAAACGTTTATCCTTCCAAAAAAGACAAGTTTGCGACCTTAGCAATAAAAAACATTGCCAAATGGTTTTAATCTCTATAAGCCGAATGGACACTTGCAGATATCCATTTATTGATTATTATTGAAAATTGTGCTGTTTTTTCCTAACGATGGAAATAGCTTGATAGTTGACACGGCAACAGATAAAAACATATTTCAACAATTAATTGGGCGATTTTCAACTTGCCACACAATATGGAAATTGAATTTTTTTTTTAATTTGTTGTTTCAATTTTTTTTGTTCTACAACTTTTAAATGAAATTAAGCCACTTTATCGTTTCTTGAAACACTTACTCCATGTGAGTGGGTGTGAGTTTATGTTTTTTTTATTACATGTCTATAAATAAATATATGTATATGTTTAATTTTGAAAACAAAAAACCAACAGAGTTGTGAATATTTTTTTTTGTTATTGTTCGGAAAAAGAAACAAAACTTCCATCAAACAAACAAAAAACAACAATTTTCTTTTTTACAATGGCTTTTGGCATTTACCACACATACATGCATGGAAATTTGCTATATCAACAACATCAGAAGGGTATACAACAACAACAAGCAAAAAATGTGTAGTAATAATAAAAACATAATCATAAATTTCATACATAGTCCAATTAATGTTTACTTTTGTTGTTGTTGTTGCAGCACTTGCAAAGCCATGGTGGGCCAAATTGCTGCCACATAACCCACTGGCAGACATATCCTACCTATTAACGATATGCATAGTAACTAACCGTTTACTTTGCAAAGTGACATAAGTCACATTTTAGAAATTAATAATATTAAAAAATATATTTTTTCCAAGGACCACAGCTATGATCGAGTATATTTCAATTATAATTTTTTTCAAGAACCATCTGGTCAATGGACGGGGATTTCTTTAATGATTTCTCGGAAATCCTCTGAGCTACAAGCGAACAATTTGAACAATCATTTTTTTAAGTATTGAAAAAAAAATTTTTAGGAATCCTTGGAGTTAAGCATGGATTTAAAAAAAGCAAGGTAGTTCCTACTATAAGCATGGATTTTGTAGACAATCGTCTTTAAGAACTCGGATCGATCCTCTGAGCTACAAGCAAACAATTTGAATAATTATTTTTTAAGTATTGAAAATAATATACTGTTTAAGGAGTTAAGCATGGATTAAATAAAAGCAAGGTAGTTCCTACTATAAGCATGGATTTTGTAGACAATCGTCTTTAAAAAGTCGGATCATCAAGACAATACATTTAGATGTTGAGTTAATTGTTAAGCTCCGCCCAAAGGCGTGGTTTAATTCTTAAGTTCTGCCCAAAGACGTGTTTTTATTTTTAGTTCCGTCATAGGCGTATTTTAATACTTAACCCGAATAGTGCTGTAATTATTTTTTTCGAATTGTGGGTCGAAACTTTCAGCGTCTCTAGACGCTTTGATTTGTATCTTTTTTTTCTTATCAGGATAATCGACAGGATCAATTTTTGGGCAGTGGCCGTATGTTCGCACAAGCACTGCTCGGGTACAGGTTTTTTAGATTATTTATTTCTCGTATTATTATTTATTGATCGTATTATGGGTGGTCATGCTAGCACAGCTCGGGTATAGCACCGCCCAATGGCGTGATTTAATTCTTCAACTCCACCTACATATTCTCTAATTTTTAGCCCCGCCCAATGGCGTGGTTTAATTCTTAAGCTTCACCTACAGATGCTCTTTAATTTTTAGCCCCGCTCATCGGTGTGGTTTAATGAATTTTTATATCCTACACAACTATGTTGTCAGGGTATTATAGCTTTGTGTGGCCCCAAGGGTTTGTAACTCTGCGAAATATAGGTCCTAGACTCACATTTTAGTATACCGATCTAGACATGTGTGTCCGTCCATTCATTATAATTTGTAAACACGATACAGGCCTCAGTTATGAGCCAATCGCCACGAAATTTTGCATGTAGATTCGGTTCTGATCAAAGAAGACCCCTATCGGTTAACATTTATGTCATGAAATGGACCAAAAACTTTATTTTTATCCTCTACAGGCCACAATTATGATTTTCGTGATGTTCGAAAATTTACACATAAAATATATAAAGATCGTTCAATATTTAGCGGGCCAATTGGACCCAGACTTTTGTGTGAAAAATGCAAAATTTTGAATTCTATAGCGTATACTGGGTGAGATGAAAAAACTGCAAACAACTTCAGACAGCTGTCATTTCTAAGCCAAAGCTGTTAAAATTTTTCCACTGACAGCTCATTATATCGTTTACGAGCGTATTAAAGCATTTTGCTAAGAATTTTCCAGAAAAAAGTTATTTGTGATGGAGTGATGGAACAGAAAAAAAAAATTGACTGAAAAGAGCTAAAGAGCATGGCCGAAAGAGGTGAACTGCCGAATTTGGTTTTCTTCGATTAGAAAACATTCGTTGTCCAGCAGTTTGTAAACAAACAAAATGATCGTGTTTAATTGCCAAAGAGCTCAGCTGAAAATGTGAACCTTCGGTTGGCCACCAAAACTCAAGCGCCGGTCATGGAGATGGTGTTGGCCGCCGTAAAAGCCGATGGTAGCTCTTCGCTTGTATTAATCGAATATCATCAGAATAAATGCTGAATATTATCGCGAAAATATTCTGGAGGGTGTATAAAAACCTTGGGCACGGAAATGGAGTATTTTGAAAAGCAAGGTTGGCAAAGGTGACCAATAAAAAATATCAAAATTTGTATTTTCGATCATAACATTTAAAAAAAAAAACAAGTAAGCAATTATGGCGCTTCGCCGGGAAGATGGGTATATCCAAAATACCTGCATTTAGCAACAATCGGGCAGCGTGTGATGGTTCCATTGGCCGTTTGAAGACCATAATTCGTGCCAAAGGTGACCATTTGAATTGTATGGTGTAAATGTTTACTACGGGAGAACCTAATTCAGAAAAGAAACCAGGGTAAGAAAGAGAAGAAAGTTCCACCAAACGGTCAAAAGGTTGCAAATTTTGCGAAATATTACCCGGGTGTTGAATATAGATCCGCAGAAATTTTGAGTTCAGTGGTAGTTGTGTAGGATTGTCGGCCCGTCCGACTATACCGCTCCGCTCACTGGTTTAGCTATTACCGCGGCCTTTTTAAATTCTATTCTTCAAGGCTCGTCCTAGCTAAAAGGTTGGTAGAAAAAAGTATATTATACATGTCGGGATTTCCCAAATAATTTGTCATGGGTTATAAATGTTGGGATTATCGAGAGGATATGTCACAATTAGGAATGGATTTTTTAAGTTTATTTTTTCCTAATTTTGAAGTTAACTCATTCTTCCTCTTCATCACAAATATAATAGCAATTACCCAACGTACACTCGCACACACACATATATTCAAATATTCTCCTTACCCAACAATTTGCTGTTGATGTTTGTGTTATTTTACTTGTTGTGTGTATTTCATAGAAATATTAAGCCAATATTTAACATCTTATATAAATATAGACATAGATACAAAGTACATACACACACGAACAGATATTTAAAATTTCGCACACATACATACGCACACTTGTGTATATTTGCCCGAGCTATATGTTCAAATTTACTAAATAAATATTCACATTACCAGTCCTGAACTCTGAGTAATGTTTCGTATTCAAATTATCTTCCACGTGTCTCAACCTCTCCCCATATCTTTGGATATTTTCATTATAACTCCTACCTTTATTTGCCATTCAGTTCCTTACTCAAATACATACGTTTACATAAATATCCCTGTGAGTATTTAATTAAATTGGAATGCAGAAATATAACTTCAAACTTCGAAATGCAATAGACGAGGGCTGTTGCCTGTAAAGTTTTATAATTGCTATAGAATGAAAGGGTTTTAAATTTGCATATAAAATTATATTATTGGTATAGGACGCAATGGACTTAGAGTGTAAAGGACTTAGAGTTTAACTATCGACTATTGAGATATATGAAGAAGGCACAGGCTTCATTTTTTGTCAAAAACTTATGATGAACTTCTACCTATTATAGACTAAACAGGTCACGCAAATGAGTCATAGAATGCAATAAATACCTGCCATTTTTATTTACAATTAATGAAACCTACAACCCGAATTTCGAGTTTCCTTTACACAGTTTTTGTTTCATATTCCTGCTACTATGTTAAAGAAATTAGTTTTTAATAAGACCAGCCTCTGTTTATTGACTCTTTTTTATTTCTGTTTTCGTTCTTTTTTACCTTCGTAGCTTTGTTTACATCCTCAGAGAAAAACGACAGTAAATTCTTGGAAAAAAACCAGTAGCCAGTTTACAAAGTTAAATCGATACATATGGCAATTGATGTTTTACACATTGACTTACTATGTACGGATGTATGTATGCATGTGTGTATTTGTCATTTTGTTTTCTATGTTTGCCATTTCATAGTCCTTATGTTTCATTTCGTATTGAACTTCTTACACATGACGTTTGAACATGTGAAGACAGTTTTTCTTTTCCCGAATTGAGTATGCAAAAAAAAGACTGATGATATTGGCAGTCAGCCTATAGTTCTTTTTTCGAGGTTGGAAAAAATACCGTATGAGAGACATACATTTTACAGGTCCATTTCTGTGTACATGACAGATAGAAACAAGAGATGGACAATTAACTTGATGTCTTTCAAAATAATTTATGATCTTTGCAATATTATGCTATTCATTCGTCTAAGACCTTAAAAATATATATTTTTTAAAAATCTACGCCTTAATAAGACATTAAAAATATTTTTCCAAAATCCACGGTACTATAATCCACGCCTTGATAAGAACTTAAGGCCTTAAACAAATTTTTTAAAAAATCCACGTCTTGATAAGACTATAAGGCATTAAAAAAATATTTTTTAAAAAATCCACGTCTTGATAAGACTTTAAGGCATTAAAAAAATATTTTTAAAAAATCCACGCCTTGATAAGACCTTAAGGCAATAAAAAATATATTTTTAAAAAAATCCACGCCTTAATAAGACCTTAAGGCCTTAAAAAATATTTTTTAAAAAATCCACGCCTTGGTACGGACCTAAAAAATATATTTTTAAAAAAATCCACGCCTTAATAACGCCTTAAGGCATTCAAAAATATTTTTTAAAAAATCCACGCCTTAATAAGACCTTAATGCATTAAAAAACATTTAAAAAAAAAAATCCACGCCCTGATAAGACCTTAAGGCATTAAAAAATATTTAAAAAAAAAATCCACGCCTTAATAAGACCTTAAGGCATTAAAAAATATTTTTTAAAAAATCCACGCCTTGATAAGACCTTAAGGCATTAAAAAAATATTTTTTAAAAAATCCACGCCTTGATAAGACCTTAAGGCATAACAAAAATATTTTTAAAAAAAATCCACGCCTTGATAAGACCTTAAGGCATTAAAAATCCACGCCTTGCTTGAGTCCTTGAAAAAATATTCTTAAAAAAACAGCAAGTCGCGGATGCCTGGAAAAATATATTTTTTAAATCCGTGCCTTAGAAAGGCTTTAACACACGCCTTTGTAAGGCCGTTACAATGTGGGGAACCTCACATCCCCACTTGCAATTGTTAACCTCTTGCTCTCTAAATTACTGCAATTTGTTTTCGTAAATTACATTTGAAATTATTGTACAACATAATTTGATTGTGTTTAACTGGCTGTTTCAGTTTTCATTCTCGTTTCGCAATCTAATTCTACGAACACGGCCAAGCAAATTAGCTTTTTTGTTGCGAAATGATGTGGGTTATGCTCGAGGGAAATCGAATTTCAACACCACGTAAATCATGATAATAAATAATTTATTTATTTATTTATCCAACAAAACATACAGCTAACTTATATAAAATGCAAAATAAATTTATTCACACACCACATATGTGTGTTTATGTGTGTACTACACTGATGGAATTTCTCACCTTCGTGCCTGGGCTTTATTGTCATCGTTCAGATGATGTCTTCGTTGAAATATGGTTTCATATATTTTTGAAATCGCAAATAATTCGTATGAATTATGAGAAACAAAAACATTTTAATGATAATTGATGGTGGCGAATTGCGATTATTTCATATACGAGTACAACTTGATATTGTATAAAAATACGAAGGCTTTGTATATATATATATATATATATATACCGATTTTCACGAAACTTAGCAAACATCATTCTGGACCTAATTCAGTACCCTAAGCCAAATTTCATGCCAATCGAGAGATATATAGAGGAGGCTTTGGAACCCCATTTACCTTAAATCGGAAGAAAATATATATGGGAGCTATATATAAATCTGACCCGATTTTCTCGAAACGTAGTACACGTTGCAAAATATCGTGCAAATCGAAAAATATATAGGGACTTTAGCGCACCATTAATATAAAATCGGACTATATATGAGGGCTATATCTAAATCTTAAACGATTTTCACGAAACTTAGCACACATCATTCTGGACCTAATTCAGTACCCCGTGCCAAATTTCGTGCAAATCGAACGATATATATGGACTTTTTGATTATAACGTTGGTTTGGACGATGATTACATATATAATTTATATGTGAATTTCAATTTAGAACCTATGCAAATCTAAAAATATATACTTTAAAACATGCTAATATAAAATCGCATACAATGGTATATATGAGAGCTATATCTAAATCTGAACCGATTTTCATGAAACTTACCACACATAGTTTTGGACCTAATTCAGTACTATGCAAAATTTCGTGCAAATCGAAAGATATACAGGGACTTTCGGAAGAAAATATATATGGGAGCTATATATAAATCTGAACCGATTTTTCCCAATTTCAATAGGTCCATCCAAATCGGATTATAAATGCGACCTGTACATTGTTTACAATTTAACACCAACAGACGGACGGACATGCATAAATCGACTCAGAAAGTGATTCTATGCATATTCTCCTTTTGCCTGTTACAAACATATGCACAAAGTCATAATACCCTGTACCACAGTGTGGTGAAGGGTATAAACAATCATCAAAGCTGGGAATTTTTTTAACATATTTTCAGGACTATATCTTGCGTGTACTTTTAAAGAATATCAGACGTTGGTTTTTTAATAACAATTTTTTAAGGACTATCTAAGCTAAGACTTTTGAAAAAATATTTCTCAGGTGGGGGTTTTTTTATAGCGGGCGTTGATTTTATAAAGAATATTTTTTAGATGCCCTACATCAGGCGTTGATTTTTTTAAGATTATTTTTTCAAGGGCTACAATAGGCGTGGACTTTTTTAAGATTTTTTTTCAAGGACTCCACAAGGCTTGGAATTTTTTAAAGAATATCTTTTCAAGGACTATACGATGCGTGGATTTTTTAAAGAATATTTTTCAGAGACTATAAGATTTTTTGCGAAAGTAAAGACTTTTAATTTTTAAAAATGAATATTTTTGCAAACACCCAACAATGCATAGTCAATGTTTTTTATTTTTTATTTGTGGAAGCATTCAACAAGAAGTCGTTGTTAATTTTGTTTGCAAACACCCCACAATTCGTAGATTAAAAAAAATATATATATTTATACTTTAAAATATTATTTTTTTAAGTAACAAAGCGTAGATTTAAAAAAAAAACTTAAAGGGGTATTTTTTGAAAAAAAAGGATTATGGAAATATCAACGATTATGGACTAAGCTAATTGATTTGTTTTCATTTTCAATACAATACTTTCTGTTAAGAGCTTATATTAACGTAAATTCTGCAGTAATATATTTTATATATCGATGTTTGCTCGAAAAATCGATAGCTTTTCATTGCATAGTAATAGTAATTGTAATTTGTATCCCAAAAAGGAAAAACATACCCTCGAAAAAACACACCTTAATTCAGCACCATGCTCAGGTCCAGTAAACAATTTCTAGCCATAACAATAACAATCGTATTTAATACTAAAGCGTTTATGATAGCAATATCAGCACAAATAAGTAGATGACAACGATTGCTATAATTTTCTTTTCTAATAATTTATCAGAAGAGTGCATTTTTAATAATAATATTTTTTGAAGACTTTTATTAAGGAGAATTTTTTCTAAATTGTATTGTTTGAGAGTCTAGCTGAAGCGATTTTTTTAATATTTTATTAAGGGAAAAGCCCTTATTAGCGGGCATGATAACTCCTCACTGGAACATCGGAATCCGAAAATTCCAACGGTGTTAGAAAGAGTACATGCCTGGCTCTGGTATAAAATAGGATTATTGATATCGCTCTAAAATTAAGAAAATGGTGGACCTATGACAACTTTTTTTGGGAAATCGCCGATTTTTTACCAAAAACCAAGTTAAAAAATTGAGAAGATCTTCACCGATTGGCTTTATCCTAGTTCATACGATAGCTATACACTCACAGAGAAACATGTAAAAATTTGCAATCGATTGGGTTATTAGCTTTTAAGTTACCGTGCCCTCCATTCGCAAAAAAATATTTAGAGAAAAACGCGTTTAAAGTTTGAGAAGGCTTTCAGCCGTCACTTGATGCTGATACAATAAATGGGCTATATTTTCAAGAGTTCTTGAAATTATATCAAAAAAAAAAAAAAAATTACCCCGAAAATGGGGTCAAATGAAATGAATTCTTTCCCCGTTAACTGATATAATTTCTTTCTCAATATGCATATATGAATATTTCCCATTTCTTCATCTTTAAATCAAATGCATATCAAATTCTTACCACAATTTGGCCATACCCGATTCTATAAATATTTGTAGAAAAAAAAGAAATGAACAACGAAATCGAAAATACACACATTTTTCAACGAAAAAGCAAAGTTTATATTTCGTCCATGAATTGTAAGCAAATACAGCGCACAGACAGTAAAGTGAAATGTTCTCCACTATCTTCAATCGAATGAGGGAATTACAAATAGAAGGTAGAAGGATGTTGAAGGATTTCTGTTGCAAAAAGGTAATAATAATTGTGTAAATAGTTGTATGAGTTGTTGGAAGTGTGGTGGGGGAAAAGGAAGGGCCTTTTTATATGCATTTTGGTATTGATTGTTGACCTAAAAGAAAAGGCTGGATCACGAATTGGAAATTTAAAAAGATTTGTAAAAAGTTGTATACCAATTGGTGAATCCGCATTTCTTTATCGGCAATAAATCCAATATAACAAGTGACATAATTTTTAACTCGACAAAGTGAAACAAATCGAAAAATCGGCCGAAATTTGTATAAGCTCCACAAGTGGTGGGTATTTAAAATACCTGTAATCGTTTCATATGACACACTGAGAATCAGATTAGAACTAACTGTGTTAAAAATATCCCTATAATATTCGAAATATTGGAGGTTCAGTTAAATGTGGACTATCCATAAAATTGGACCAATATTGACAAATTTTATTAGGAAGCTGGAAATGATAGTTAATTCTGTCGAAAAATCGTACCCAAACTCCTATAAATGCCAAAATTCGAGAGGTATCGTAATATGGGAGTTATCCTACCAAGTGGATCAATATTGATAATTTTCGGTAAGAAGATTTGCTACCCAATCACAATATAAAATACAAAAATTGGCTTATAGAACCCCCTTTTCTAACGATCGACGGGTCCCTTCGTCCAACTTGAAATAAGTTTGAAAGAAATATACCGAAGTGCACACTTGACATGAAATCATACATTCCATCTTAATCAACAAATTTTCAAATTACCCCTTGTGGGGGAAGAAATGGATTCAATCTGCGGACATGATATGCAAAGTTTGTATAATGTTTGCTCCAAAGTGGATAGGCCATTCGAAAAAAAAAATATAAAAATATTTTTTAGGACAATTTTGAGCATTTTGGAGGTATCAGAAGGAGTGGATCGTTATAACCCATCTTAAACTAAGTTAGGAAGAAATATTACGATATGCAAAGTTTGGATGAAATTAGTAACTATCTTCGAGGTTATCAAAAAAAAAAAAAAACGGATTTGGTTAAAAACTTAGGTCTAACACCAATATTTCAGAACAAAGATAATTTTTTTTAACGGAGATACTCAAGTTTAACAATTGGCAAATGCTTTCGAAATACCTAAAATGGAGGCTGAACATTTATTGGAGGTTATGTAAATAAATAGACCTTTGTAACGCATTTTCAATGGGGGAGGATGACAAGGAAAATGCGTCTAAGAACTTCAAAATATTTAAATTGAGGCGGAATCTATTTAAGGGAACATGTCAAAGCACTGACAATAGCTTATGAGAATTTTTTTTTAAAATTTCATTTATTAGTGATATCTTTCAAACGTATCAACTTATCGTGACAATTTTCTGTTAGAATATATTTTTATCTTCCGAGGATCCAAAAAAGAAAATTAGAACTAATAGAATGTGATTCTAATATGGTTTTAACCTTCCAAATATTTTAAAATTGCTATGAAACATTTGAATAGGTAGTGCGAGTTGATCCTTCCACCTTTAAAATATTTCAATTTCAATTCAATTTGGACTAAAAATGGTTTAAAATGTCAGTTAGATTTTCTCTTATCCTCTGATAATGAAATGCTAGGTCATTTTAAAACGGCTTTCGAACTGTGAGAATGAGAAGTTTAGGGGGAAGAAGTAAGATCCAAGCACCCGTCACGACCAAAGAGTGCATCAAACTGTGAATTTTTTTCAATTATCTGAGGATTCTCAGAACCCCAAATATAGAAATTTTATTTTGTAACATACACATCGAGTGAAAAATGTGCTTCATCGCCGAAGAAAACTTTTATTTGAAATAGTAGAGTAGAGTAGGTACAGATTCCATTCGACGTGGTTTCAGTTTATCCGTAAGTTGAACTTTATATGGATGTAAATACAAACTTACAACTGAAAAGAAAATAATTTGTTCAACAACTTAGCTCCATACCTTTGAAACGACCAGCTCATTCGGAACCATTGGGCGTATGAGTATTAGAAATGTAAACAGTAATAAATTGCACGTAAAGTATAGGCCACCATTTCGTTAAGCAATTATAATTTATAAAATTGTTAATAATTGATGCCGACTATTTTACTTTAAGGGCCCCAAATATACTTTCATGAATTATACACCTTACTCCTGCTTTAATAATCCTCCCGAGAAAAAGAGCCACTCTGCAATGTAAACAAAAGTGTGGAAATGCAAACAAAATGCTCCTTCGTAGTACTACTACCACTACAATAATAACTAGATTTGTTTCCTTTTTGAGCTGCAATGTGATTGTTAGTTTTATAGTCCTTACCCAAAAATAGAAAAAAAACAGAGAATGCGGCTGCATTCTCCCAATCTCAAACTCCCTTCCATCATCGGCCCCTCCACAACCATCTGATTTTATGCGAATCTTCAATTCTGTTTGCCATTGTAGTAGTTTCATATGAACATTACGAAAAACAAATAGCCACACTCAAAACGAAAGGATAACGAATCGAAAAATGAAAAATGCAAACGAGTTTCCAATAAAGATTTATGGGATGATATACTGATAAAAATTCCAATTTTACAGTGTTAGAATTTTTGGTGTTCGGTGTTTTCTTGAAGTTTTTTTTTTTATTCTGGGTATAGAGATGAAGGTAAAAAACAGACACGTTTTTATAAATACACCTTTTTTGTATGGAAATGAATGTAAAGGATATTTCTCGTTTGTGTGTGGAGTCCATGTAAACAGACAGATAGATAATCTATTGTTTTTTTTTGTGTTATGTGTATAATTCCTTTCTCAAGTTCTAAAATATAAACTACTACCAGCATTTTTTGGCAAAAGTGTCATGCAAAAATTATGCATTTTCACTGCCAAGGGTGAAGGTTTGCCTTGCCATGTTGTTTTTGGAAAATCGTTTAAGCCACACGTACCGAAAAGTCAATGCCATTTCCATTAAAAAGAGTTGTAATTGCGTTTTTAATGAGTTATGGTTTACAAATTCTAATTGACAAAGGGGGTTAGGGTTAGAGTAGAGGAAATTGATTTTTGGCCCGGTGGTGATGAGAATTTTATGAAATTTATTTTGAGAGGCCAAATAATTAATTTCAAATTGGATAATATACTAGTAACAATCATGCTTTATTTATGGATTCTTGTTGAGGGACAATTAGAATTATTATTTGACAGGACCACCACAACAATAAGACTAGATTTTAGTAAGAATATTTTTAGGAAATGTCACAGCAATAATCGTAAATTATTAAATATGTTGTCATCAAATAATCATCGATTGTAAAAGGATATTTTTCATGCAATATGTGTTGATTTACCTTTTCTGAAAGGAATTTTTAGTCATACTTTCTGCGAGGGTTTTTCCTGCGTAAGCTCAGGTTTTTCAGTATTATTCTCAAGGACTATTAGTACAATAGGCCTGGATTGTTTAAGGACTATTAGAAGGTATACATTTCCTATGAAAGTCATTTGATGGAACTGTAACATTAGTTAAGCGTGGATTTTCAAGGATATATTTTAAAAAGGACTAGAACAACAAAAAGCCTTAATTTTAAAGCATCCCTGTAAAACTCGCAAATTTTTTAAAGGACTGCCCCTGCAAAACTATGGTATTTTGAATGCATTTTTTAAGGTAAAATCGGGGATTTTAACTATTTTTTTTTTTTAAAGAAAGTATTTTTTTAAGGAAAACTTTTGTATGTTTAAGGCACATTTGTTTAGGATATATCCCTGCAAAACTCGTGAATTAAACAATTTTTTCAAGGACTTTTGTCTGTAAAATTCGTGGAAGTTTAGGGATAATTTTTTAAAAGACTAACCTTTTTAAGGCAACTTTTCTAAAGGACTATGACTACAAAACGCTTGGAAATTTAAGGCATTTCTAATGGATTACTCGTGTATTTTTACTGTATTTTTTAAAAAGACTATCCCTGCAAAACTCTTGGATTTCTAAGTCAACATTTTTAAAGGACTCTTCTTGCAAAAATTGTGAAATTTTAAAGCATTTATTTTAAGGAAAACTGGTGACTTTTAAGGGCTTTCCCTGCAAAACTCGTGGATTTTGAAGGACATTTTTAAAGCACTATCTTTGCAAAACTCGTGGAATTTTAAAGTATATTTATTTTAAGGAAAATTTGTGGATTTTTAAGGTAAATTTTTTAAGGACTATGCTTGCAAAACTCGTGAATTTTTCAGACAATTTTTTAAAGGATTATCTCTGTAATTTTTTTGGAAGGTTATGGCAAAATTTTCTCTCTGCAAAATTCGTGGAATTTTAAGGCAAATTTTTTAAAGGACTAAATCTGCAAAGCACTAGTATACCTAAAGTATACCTATCACAGGCTTATTGCTGTGATTCATTTCAATAAACGTGCATTTTTAGTGATACTTTTTGTATGGACTTTTTCTGCCGATGTTTTGTGGATAATTTTTAAAGGACCATAATTACAATAAACAATCTTTCAATATTATAGCAATATTATATGGCTATACCTTATGTTATATTTAAATTGTTACATAGGTTTGTGTTATGTTTAATCACTATTATTATTTTTTTTGAACTAAGAACAGCTATTCAAAAGCATAATTTATCAACAACAGCATGTTGCAACACCTCACCAATATACCGGACACCATTACAAAATATAAATTGTGCCGACCAAACGAATCTCGTTTAACTTAAAACATAATTTTTACATGGAATGGAATTTTAGTTGAATTGGAGTATTAAAAAAAACAATTTCACAAATTTTTTCGAAAATTGTTGTTAAAATGTTTTTTTTTCTAATACCCCAATTCAACTAAAATTCTATCGGTATTTGTCGGTGTAAATGTGTCTAGTAGAGTAATGAAAATTTTTAGCTTTAGCTAGTCTGGTGAAAGTTTCAGTATGTTGGTATATGTTGTTGTTGGTTGTTGCTGTTGTTGCTTCTGCTATTCATGGCCAGGATATAAATGATGTTTTCATAAGCGCTTAATTGGTTCACAAAACATTTATGCCGAGCATAACCATGCATAAGCTTTAAAATAATTTTCGAAAAATTGAAACTAAAACACTTTGGCTGTAGGGACAGGAGGAGCTATGTGGTGAGGTGTACAGTGGGATATGAATAATAATATAAATTACGTGTGGTTTTTTATAGAATATTTTTTCTAAGGTCTAACAAAGTTTTGCATCTTTTAAAAATTGTTTTCCATTAATCGGACAAAATTATATATGGGAGCTATATCTAAATCTGAACCGATATTCACGAAACTTAACGCACATAGTTCTAGAATTAATTCAGAGCGCTGTACCAAATTTCGTGCAAATCGAAAGATATATGGGGACTTTGGTGCACCATTTACCAAAAATCGGACGAAATTAAATATGGCAGCTATATCTAAATCTGAACCGATATTCACGAAACTTCACGTACGTCATTATATGCCTAATTCAGTACACTATGCCAAATGTCGTGCAAATTGAAAGATATATAGGGACTTTGGTGCACCATTTACATTAAATCGGTCGAAAATATATATGGGAGCTATATCTAAATCTGAACCTATTTTCACGAAACATAGCACACATTTTTATAGACTCAATTCAATACGCACAATTTACGTTAAATCGGACAAAAATATATATAGGAGCTATATCTAAACCGTTTTTTTCCAATTTTAATAGGGTTTATCCTTGGGACAAATAAATGAGCTGTGCCAAATTTCATCCAAATCGGATGATAAATTCGACCTGTACTTTGTTTACAATTTAACATGGACAGACGGACATGCATAAATCGACTCAAAAAGTGATTCTATGCATATTCTCAAAAGGAACCATGTGTCTATCTCGTTTCCTTTTGCCTGTTACAAACATATGCACAAATACATAATACCCTGTACCACAGTGTGGTGAAGGTGTGTCCAAAGACGAACAATTGGAATGATTTTTTAAATTTATTTCTCTTATCCCACTTTTTTCCACTGTACCATCTAACAGTTTGTTGCCATAATTGCCCTCTGCCTCCTCCTCGTAAATTTGTTGCTGCCTGCCAAAGTTTTCCCATTTTGTGTTTTGGCTACATTGTGAAAGTGATTATGCATGAGTTTGAATCCATCAAAAGTTGAAAATGCTCTTATTTAAAATTTATGACATTTTGAATGGGATGAATATCTTAAATGTCCTTGTACCAATTGCTGCCACTACATGCCGATAAGCGATTGTGTGTGTGTATCGCAGTAGCAACAGAATGTGTGCGTTTGAAGGTCCGCCGGCACTTAAACATTTTATGTGGCATTTAGCGAAGTTTATTCAAAAACCATTTCCTTTTTTGTTGACTTTTTTGGTTAGTGTTTTTGTTAACCCTCCTATTTTTCGGAGGAATCTCGTTTTTGTTTCGTTTTTTTTCGCCTGATAACCATCAACACATGAACTTTGACACGCACACAACACCTTCATCAAGTTGACTACATACAAACACACACATAAACACACTGAGTAACTCATATATATCATCATTGTGGCCTGGCTAACAGTAGTAAGAGCAACAGCAAGGATGTGTCACCGCCATAAATGTCACTAACAAGCACGTGTGAGTGTATAAGTATTTTACGTGACATAATTTGCATACTCAAGCATCGTTCATTCATTCCATCCATCCACCCAGCAGCCAACAACAAAAAGGCCCAAGTGAAATGCTGTTTTATTTTTGGTTTCCTTTCGTTTGCGTTTTTTTTGTGTCTTTCATGGAATTTTGAGGCGGGGGTCCTTTTTCTTTGTGGTTACCGTGAAACGCACATGCACATACAAAGTAGGAAATGAAGAAATAAAGTTTTTCCTTTGAAGACGCAATAAAGAACACGTAACCACATTCACAAAAGGGTTAAATGGCAGCGTATAAAGTTCATGGCAAGATCCGATTATAGCTGCAACTTTACACCAAAAAAGAGAGGACAGAAAACCTCAATGGATGTGATTTATCTACCTATGTATTGTGTTTTCTGGTGGTTGCTGTGTGAGGGGTGGGGGGATATATATGAACTCATGTCATATGACGATCCATTTTTTCGAATAACGTTTTTTTACATGGGTGAATTTATTTGAGTATTTTTCGTCAAAATTTCCTTTTAAGGATTACTTCATAGCAATCAGTGATATTCGCCACTTTACATATTCAGGATCATCATAACCATTGTAAAAAAATAAAAGAATATTATTGTCTAGGACCTTCAATAAGTGCGGATTCTTTGGAAGAGTCTGTTTCAACAATTATTAGAGTACTTTCTAAAGAATAATTTCACAAGGACCAACAATAGGAGTGGGTTATTAAAAAAATTAAAAGAATATTTTTTCATTGTTTTTTAAAGAATATTTTTTCAAGGACCTTTAATAAGTGCGGATTTTTTAAAGAATATTTTTTCAAGGACCAGTACAAGGCTGTTTTTTAACAATTAAGGACCAATACAAGGCGTGGATTTTTTAAAGAATAATTTTTTTACAAGGACCAACAATAGGAGTGGGTTATTAAATTATTTTTTTTTCAAGGACCAATACAAGGCGTGGATTTTTTAAAGAATATTTTTTCAAGGACCAATACAAGGCGTGGATTTTTTAAAGAATATTTTTTCAAGGACCAATACAAGGCGTGGATTTTTTAAAGAATATTTTTTCAAGGACCAATACAAGGCGTGGATTTTTTAAAGAATATTTTTTCAAGGACCAATACAAGGCGTGGATTTTTTAAAGAATATTTTTTCAAGGACCAATACAAGGCGTGGATTTTTTAAAGAATATTTTTTCAAGGACCAATACAAGGCGTGGATTTTTTAAAGAATATTTTTTCAAGGACCAATACAAGGCGTGGATTTTTTAAAGAATATTTTTTCAAGGACCAATACAAGGCGTGGATTTTTTAAAGAATATTTTTTCAAGGACCAATACAAGGCGTGGATTTTTTAAAGAATATTTTTTCAAGGACCAATACAAGGCGTGGATTTTTTAAAGAATATTTTTTCAAGGACCAATACAAGGCGTGGATTTTTTAAAGAATATTTTTTCAAGGACCAATACAAGGCGTGGATTTTTTAAAGAATATTTTTTCAAGGACCAATACAACATATTTGCTAATTTATTGCACAGTGTCATAATTTTTGACATCCATATGCCACGAACTTTATCTGTGTTTTTTGTTCTGTAGTTTGAAATAAAAGTTTTGTTTGATTTGACTCTGGCGTTTAGTTTATTTCTGTGGCTTTAGAATATTTCCTCTAATGAGAAGACTTATTAAAAGTTTCAGCTGAACAATGAGTCATTGAAACTTTTTAGACTGTGTCAGCAGCAGTGAATGGATTGCAGATAAAATTCAAATGAAATCTGACAAGATAAAGTAATGACACAGAGCATTCAGTAATATACGTCATGGCAGGATTAGAATAAGAGCAGTAACTAACTTTTCTTATGGCTGGCAAATTTAGTTGAAACAGTTCTGTATTTTCGTTTTACTTTCCATGCCTTGTATGCGTTTCTGGGCCATTAATTGGTTTAAGTCTGGCATATGGAATGCCACACAGAATTTCTCTGTTTAATTTCATTTAAATTTCTATATTTTAATTGAAACTAATGGGAGATACAACAGTGCACCTTTTTTCAACTCCTTTCCGCATGTTGGCAGTTGTAGGTTTTCTTGCTATTTCCCTATTGTGTGTGTTTTAATAATATTTATGATTTCATTACAAAACTTTACTATTTGCAAACAAAGTTTCTTTGTTTTCATGAAGGGCTTTACCAAACCAAAATAAAAAGACAGGGGTAAAAAAAAACAGAAAAACTTAGAAAGCCTAGTAAAGCCGATTGCCTTGTTCAATGGTAGTTGGAGCAGAAAACTAAGAGCTTTTTATGCATTCCATATAAATTGTTAAGAAAAAAGTTGAGCGTAAGGAAATTCTAGTACGCCAGATTCGATGGCAATGTGTAATGTAAGGAAACAAAAAAGCACACGTGGCAATAGGAACAACAAGCAGATATTAAAAAACTAAGTTTTCTTTTATTATGTTTGTAAAGTTGAAAAAAAAACAAAAAAAGTTGAAAAGGTAAAATTGTGTGTAAGGAAATTATTTGCCTCTGTTTTCGGAATACTCGTAAGTCAGCAGCGAAGTGCTCAGCTCAGCTAATGCTTGAATGAATATTTTCACAATTTACAACAATGGTAGGTGGCAACGCTTCGTTTCGTTCCGTTTCATATAACACCAAGGCTTGCCACCACCCAGCCAGCCATGTAACAGTTATTTGAAAATATCCAAAGTTTTTTAATAAAATTTCATATTTCCTATAAATTTTTTCGTTTGCGACAGCCATGGTAATAACGAATAGAATATTGCAATATTAAAATTAGATTTTCTCAAGAAACGGAAGCAATGTGTTTTTTGCAGTAGATTTCTTTTGGAGGAATAGATTAGTTTTTGTTACATAAACAGGGATTTCTTAAATAATATTTTTTCAAGGACTCAAACAGGCGTGGATTTCTTGAAGAATATTTTTTGCGGGCTCAAACGGGCGTGGACTCTTTAAAGATTACTTTTGAATACACTCAAACGGGCGTGGATTCTTTAAAAAATATTTTTTTAGGCGTGGATTCTTTAAAAAATATTTTTTCAGGCGTGGATTTCTTAAAGAATATTTTTTCAGGAGTGGATTTCTTAAAGAATATTTTTTCTAGGACTCAAACAGGTGCCGATTTCTTAAAGAATATTTTTTAAAAACTCAAACAAGGACTAATATAAGAGTGGAATTTTTATGAATATTTTTTTTCAAATAACCGTGGTTTTTTAAAAACTATTTTTTCAAGCCCTCAAACAAGCTTGTATTTTTAAGGAATATCTTTTTTAAGACTCAAACAAGACTCAACATAGCTAAAACAAGCTTGGATTTTTAAAATATATATTTTTAGTGACTCAATTAAGAGTGAAATTAAAAAAAGATATTTTTAAGAATATTTTCGGCCATGTTATCTTCCACTTGATTTTTTCCATCTTATTCGTGGCCTTCCCCTTCTGCGTGAACAATCAGTTGGTTCGCTTTTATATGCCTTCTGGGTTGGGGCATCTTCACCCATTCTCACAACATGACCTAGTCAACGTAGTCGCTGCATCTCAATACGTCTAACAATGTCGATGTCCGAGAATAGTTGGTACAACTCATGGTTCATTCGACGGCGATATTCACCGTCAATGCAGATAGGCCCATAGATCTTTCGGAGAATTTTTCTCTCAAACACTGGTCTGGCTGGAGGTGGCCTTTTGAGTTGCTTGCTCAGACCATAGTAGCATCGGTTGGCCATCACTATCCTTCTCCGAATTTCAAAACTGATGCCATTCGTTTTATTTATGGCGGTACCTAGGTATATAAAATCTTTAACTACCTCGAAGCTTTAGTTCTCAAGTTCCACAGTTGGTCCGAGTCTACTGGACGTCTTGCGCGTTGATACCATCAGCTTGGTATTCTCTCCGTTTACTGCCAGACCCACTTTGCCAGACTCCTTCTCAATTTGTTCAAAGGTGGCTGTTACCGTTCGCAATGTTCGACCCATTATATCGATGGCATCGGCGTAGGCGAGTAACATGTTTTGTTTGGTGCACACAGTGTCATTTCTGTTTTTCCAGCAGGATGTGAAGTATTGAAAGGCTCCGATAGGTCCTTTCGGACTTTAACTGCTGACCTTGTGCCACTTAAAGTTATACTGCATGGCCGTATTAATTTTGCAGGAATGCCGAACGTAGACATGGCTTTAAACACCTCTGAACGGATAGGGCTGTCGAATGCGGCTTTATAGTCGACGAATAGGTGGAATGTGTCGAAATAATTTTTGTGGGTTTTTTCCAGGATTTGGCGCAGAGTGAAAATCTGGTCAATGGCGGATTCGCCAGGTCTGAAGCCGCATTGGTATGGTCCAATAATGTCATTGACGATTGATTGCTATTCTGACTTCAACTTGGCTAGGTGGTATACACTCTATACCGTCATCTATTATTGGTTCTGGGGTATCCCCTTCACTACTATTTGATACCAGAAGTTTTTCAAAGTGCTCCTTCCAGATCCTCAGCATGATGTCTGTATCTGCCATCAGGATTTCTTCTTCATCTCTACAGGAGGATGTGCCTGCATCAAAGCCTTCGGTTTGGTCTTTTACCTGTTGGTAGAATTTTCGGACTTCATTCTGACTCCTGTACATCTCGATTTGCTCACACTCACGTTTTTCTTGTTCTTTCTTCTTTTTTCTGAAAATACGTTTCTCCTCTCTCCTTTTTTCCCTATAATTCTCCATCGCATTACGTGCTGTCCTCAGGGTTGCCCTATACGCTGCGTTTTTCATATCAGTAGCATTACGAGACTCCTGATCGTACCACGGTCTTTGGTCTTTGGTACCCAAGTGTTGCTTTTGCTGCAGTTTGTAGGGAGTGGGCAATTCATTGCCATTGTGCTTCTATACTGGGTAAGTTGAGCGGAGTAGGCTTCTGCTATCTGTTGTGTTTGCAGCTTTTCGACGTCAAATTTCCGTGTTAAATTAGATCGCACCTCTGCTGCTACATTGAGACGGGTGCGTACCTTGGCTATCACAAGATAATTGTCCGAATCTATATTCGCTCCTCGGATCGATCGGACGTCTAAAACACTGGATGAATGCCTTCCGTCTATCCCAACACGATCGATTTGATTTCTCGTTATTCGATCGGGAGAAATCCAAGTGGCCTTGTGTATATCGAGATGATTGAATCTGATGCTGCTAACTATTATGTTTTTTGCTGCCGTGAAGTCAATCAACCTCATGCCGTTGTCTGATGTTTCTTCATGGAGGCTGAATTTTCCATTCCGATTTTTGTATTCATCTTTATCTTCGGTCGGTAGAAGAACTTCTTTTTTATACGTATTATAGCAATTCGCTCATCATCTGGAGACGAGGTCTTTCATTCTCCTGTTAACCATAAATCCGCAGTCAAATTCACGTCTCGTTTCATGGCAGCTATAATACAGGGCTTAATCGTCTGATTTACTTACGCCAGTCCCTTTCCATCGCATTTCCTGTAAGCCAATGTATTTCTTGAGTACATCCGCCATAGCGAACACTGCGCCTGTTCTGTACAACGTGCGCACATTCGCAGATCGTGGTCCTTTATACATTTGCGGGGGTCGTCAACATTATGTGGGTTTGGTTTTCTTTTTCATTGCCTTTTCATAGTAGGTTCGGTTTTCCGAGTGTGGGCAACTAACCCGACGCCTCAACCCATTTTTTTATAGTTCTTATGGGTGAACTCGCGGCACATATATCACTATTTCATCGGGTGATGATAATAGCTACTCCAGGTGGCACCACGGCGAGGTCAGTGTCCACAACTGAGATGAAAGAGGGACCAAGATAAGCCTGGACTTCGCCATGTTGAAGGCAATCAGAGCCGTTGCTTGGTATTTATCATTCTCTACGCCACCCGCACTGAAATTAATACCGTTTGGTTTTTTCAAGGACCAACATTTAGTATAAAATAAATACTAATTGAGCTTCATATATTAATCTAGCCTACATATACATTTACAACCATTTAAGGTCTTAGGATTCTTCAAAAATAGTATTTTGAAAAAATACGTAATTTTGTTAATTCCATTATTGTGCATTCCTGCCTATATTGAAACCACAAAACTCAACTGAACCACAAAACTCAAACTCGATTTGGTCGTAGTCGTTGCGAATCCGCTAAAATTCTGTACATAATTTATACATTTTTCAAAAAGGTCTGTTTTTATTTGCATTTTCATTAGTCTGTCACGGTTTGCTTTGGTGCACTTCGTTTGTTTTTCCCCTTTTATTTCCATTTCTATTGTTACTCAAATGCATGATGGTGAGTACCGGTTTGTTTTGGCGTTGACATTGTTTTATGGCAAGTGACCTCAAGTGCACTTCCAAAAGTTATAATTTTGGTTAGTATTTTCCAGACATTGCAGATTGTTGGTTAGTTTTTTTTTAGTGGAGAAATATAGAATCGTCGTCGTCCTCGTCTTCTTCAATTACCACAAAACTTATTGTGCAGTTCACAGGGGTTAGTAGGGCCAACCGCTGGCTCTTAGCTGATTGGCTGCATTTGTTACTGTGTTTTTGTGTCCATTTTTTTGTTTTTGTTTATTTGTCAAATGGTGGAACACTTGACTTTAGATGAATTGTTGGAAAAAGATGAATGACTTGAAACAATGGCCATTTTGAAAAAAGTTAATTAAAATCAGTTCCAAAAATGTGGCATCAAAATTACATATTAATAAAAAAATAACATAAATTTGTTCTTTTATTTGTTGATATTATTTCCCAGAAAATGAAATTACAAATCAAAAAAGAATATATCTCACCTGAATACACAGTCAAAGGTATTTTTATACAACTTTGAGAGTACACTGTTTCTATATTTGACATACGTTTACCAAAAACTTTGTACATTTAGTGAAATATTTGCATTTAATTTCTGTGTCCTTTTAACCTCAAGTATATCTACATAAAGATAACACACACTCATCTACATTTGCATCTCCCTCCCTCAAATATTTCACACACACAAAAGGAATATTCTGATTTGGGATACACCATGTGGAGTAGAAATTCGGTTCGGTACCACGTTTCTTTTCAAAATTTATATGATGATTCTCGTCGTTCGTTCCTCTGCAATGATGGCGTACAACAGTAACAACAAATTATTGCATCAGCATCATCATCGTCATCACATGACGAAGATTTGTTTGCTTGCTAACATTTCATTCTTGAAAAGTTCGCCATTTCTGTTCCAAATAGCTGCGGAGGATGCAGATCCGAAAATGCAAATGCAACAACTTATTATTTATGATGGAATTCATTTAATGTTTGTGTCACTCGCTGTGTCACCAGAATAAATGGGTTTAGAAGTGAGGGAGTGGGACAGACATATTGAAAATATAACTCAAAAACTTCAGAAAAAAACTTCAATACGTTGATGTTGTTGCTGTTAAATTGAGTTTGTTTGTTTAATATTACAATGGAACGAAATTAAGTTGAATATGATTATACAAGAAAACGAGGAGGAGTTAAAGAGTTTGGATTGTTGTAATCGTAAGAAGAAAAGAATCAAATGAGCATTACAATTCATATTCAAAATATTTGAATAACTAATAGGTCGGGAGTGAATTAATGATGGAGTAAAAAAATATTCAAAAAATCTTTTGGGTTTCTGTCCTTGGATAATATTCAGGGTGGAAATAATCCAAAAATATATATAGTCCTTGAAAAAATATTCTTTAAAAATCCACGGCTTTTTTTAGTCCTTAAAAAAATATTCTTTAAAAAATCCACGTTTTTTGCCTTGAAAAAATATTCTTTAAAAAATCCATGGCTTTTTGTAGTCGTCAAAAATATATTCTTTAAAAAATCCACGGCTTTTTGTAGTCTTCAAAAATATATTCTTTAAAAAATCCACGCCTTTTATAGTCCTTGAACAAAATATTCTTTAAAAAATCCACGCCTTTTATAGTCCTTGAACAAATATTCTTTAAACCCCAAGCCTTGCATAGGTCCTTGAATCATTATTCTTTAAAATTCCACGCATTGGGTTAGTCCTTGAACAAATATTCTTTAAAAATCCACGCCTTTTATAGTCCTTGAAAAAATATTCTTTAAAAAATCCACGCCTTTTATAGTCCTTGAAAAAATATTCTTTACAAAATCCACGCCTTTTATAGTCCTTGAAAAAATATTCTTTACAAAATCCACGCCTTTTATAGTCCTTTAAAAAATATTCTTTAATAAATTCACGCCTTTTCTAGTTCTTGAAAAAATATTCCTTAAAAATGGAAAAAATATTCTTCTTCACAAAATCTTTCATCAACGAACGGTAATAAATTCTGAAGAAATTTTAGATTAAGAAGAACTTTCAGATTCAGAAATGTCAAAATAATTCCCCCATATATTCTCTTCATTTGTAAAAAAAACAAAATTCAATAAATTCAACAAATACCCCACAGTACATCAACTATAATCTTCTTTTAATGCGGTTACATCAGTCCTTTTATCTGGTTTTCAAAACTTATTTTGACCAACATCTTTGCCACAACTACATTGAAAACTTTTGGAAATGTGGTTCATCTATATTTTGTAGCTAAACATCTCTATTTTATGAACATTTTTTTGGGTTTCAAAATCAAGTCACGCACAAGCATCCACATAATCTTTCCATGGGTATGTCTTATTGTTGTTGTCGCCATGACTCATTACACACTCACATTCAAACGATTTTCAAATTCTAAATTGACCACAAATATTTCAAAAGAAACATTTCTCAAATTTATAGAATTCTATGAGAGCAAAGAAAATGCAACACCACACATTTCCGCTGCAATTTGCTGCCGTTCGCTTTCGGTTGCTGCTGCTGTTGTTGTTGCTATTTGAGTTTGAAAATAAAAAGTGGGGGGAAAGTTTCTTATTATGAGTTTGTTGTTGTGTGTGTATGTTCTAGTTCAAACTAACTCTGCAGCATAGTTTCTTTGCTTACGACCACAAAAACCGCTTACTATGAACATACTCTTGTTCGGAATTTTTTTGTTGAAAAGAAATCAAATCATTTTGCTGTCATTATGGCAGACACATGTAGTTCAAAATCATCATCATCATGCAGATATATCATATATATATACAATGTTATGGAATTGCGGGAAGATCAGACCAATACTGGCTGAAGGCCTTTAGGTGTAGATAAGCCTTTTACGAAAAAAAAATTTCAAAATCTGTCTCTGGTTTCATTGATATTTTGCCAATTTTTCAACAATTATTTTTAACCCCAAAATATCATAAGGCAAGAATTTTTAAATTTTAGAATAATAGCAGACCACAAAAAGTCCTTCTGCCTATGGAAGAACAGTTCAAGGCCTTATGTGTTGCCTTGTCCCTTCGATCCGCCATCATCCGCAACAATACACACACATACATACACTTTATTGAAGTATTATTAACGTTATGCACTCAACCCTGTTATATTTCGATCCCATAAAGTAAGACGTGAATTTCAAATACTATATGTATCTATGTAAGAATGTATGTTAAATCCATAATCAACCACATTTCCTCTTCTCACATACAAACACGCGCTGGCAGGCAAACCCACAACTGCTCCACTACAAAAATAATTTGTAAGGCAAAGATTTAGAAATGGTTTGAAAATTTCTGCTAACTGAAAAATACTGCAATGAACAAATCTTCTGCGTCTTCAATGCTGAATGTGCAATTCGATTCAATTCGGCCAGCTTCCCTATACACCACACACATACACGCTCATTCATTCATCCTGCCATCCATCTATTCATTCATATATTTCACATCATAGAATCGTGTGTATGTGTGTCTGTCTGGTATATTTGTGTATTCATGTGGTTTCTATACATTCTGCGGTGGTAGTGGTAACACTGCAGTTAGCCACAAAGCATAAAGAATTATTATTACCAAGTCGAAGAATAGCAATGCAGCGCAGTTCTGTATTATTATTTAATAGTTGCTAGGAAAAAAATGAACAGATCGGAAAAGTGTAACAAACTATTTGTATGCTCAACTCGTCCAAAGGAAAGGAAATGCTTAGCGAGCAGATTTGCGTTGCTACAATTGGCGAATTACGAATGAAAGAAACTGAATCAATGGCTAAGAGTTGTGAAAACTGATGATGCAGGAAAGGCTATTCAGTGGAGATTCATTCAGTAACCAAAATCCATTTTCAATTAGTGATAATTTATATAGTGTGTGTGGTTTTAAGGAGATAATTACAGGCTAACGGACTTTTGCATACAGAAACGCAAAATATATAGAATATGCCTTCAATAAATAATAAAAAATAAAAATAATAAATAAAAATAAATAATATTTTTTTCTTAGATCAACACAAGCTTGGATTTTTATAAAAAAACATGGTTCCAGTGATATTGGATTTGAATACATCTTTTTTAATAAATATTTTAGAATATATTTCATAAGCTTATCATAAGCATTATATATATATATATATATATATATATATATATATTTTTTTACTAAATATTTTAGAATATATTTCATACACACACATACTATAATATGTCTTCCTAACCACAATAAACCTACATATAATCCCCAAACAATAAAAGTAAACCTAGTATTATCAACATACGATGATATTGCCGTGCTTTTTTATATAACCTTTATCCTGGCATCATCAGCATCCTTCACATTATTCTTTCCATTGGCACATTGACAATTGTCATTCTCGGCAAAGCTGCTAAAGCTGGTTGTCGGAACTTTACTTAGTTTAAATAGTATTATGTTAGTTTTGTGGGAGTTGGACATAACCTCAAGAATTGTTGACGTGTGAATGTGCGTGTGATATTTGACCTAAGTAAAAGTGTTGTTATTGTTGGTGACACAGCATATTTCCCTAAAATCTACTCTAGAGACACTTTTGCAATCAGCCTATCCCCATGTCTGGGTAAGGTTAAAACAGTATGTGTGCGTTGTTTATAGAAGTGTTAAGAAAGATTGTAGCTTCTAACTATAATCACTACAAAAACAAAAACAACAACAACAAAAATTACAACAATTCCCGCCAGCATCATTGTCAGGAAAATTGAGGCGAAGAATCAAAACTAACATCTTAGCAATGGCAACAGTAGTCAGAGAGTCAATCCCTTAGGGTATTAACAGTTATTCGTTCTACGCAATTTCTTAACACGTCTTTATATTGTTTACCAACATCATCATCAAGATTCTAGCATACGGCGAGACAGCAGGTAATGTTACGTATTTACTTTAGATGGGAAATCTTTATTTGTGATATTTTGTCTTGTGACTGGGATTTCGGTGTAATGTTTTTTTTATCTAGCTTAATTTATAATATTGAGCTGAAAATATAAAAGTAGTTTTTTGAATAAGAAAAAAACTCTTACGTGATACTATACCTGAATTTATAATAGATTTGAAAAAAGCATGTCTGTATTGGTCGTTGGAAAATATATAATATACGCTGGGTTGAACAAATAATCTTTAACAAATCCATGATTTTTTTTTTTAATCCATCCACGCCTGTTTAAGGAACTGAAAAAATATTCTTTAAAAAATCCATCCACGCCTGTTTAAGGAACTGAAAAAATATTCTTTAAAAAATCCATCCACGCCTGTTTAAGGAACTGAAAAAATATTCTTTAAAAAATCCATCCACGCCTGTTTAAGGAACTGAAAAAATATTCTTTAAAAAATCCATCCACGCCTGTTTAAGGAACTGAAAAAATATTCTTTAAAAAATCAATCCACGCCTGTTTAAGGAACTGAAAAAAAAATCTTTAAAAAACCCATCCACGCCTGTTTAAGGAACAGAAAAATATGCTTTAAAAAATCCATCCACGCCTGTTTAAGGAACTGAAAAAATATTCTTTAAAAAATCCACGCCTAAAAAATATGTTTTTAAAAAATCCAAGCCTTGTGTAGGTCGGTCACTGAAAAAAATATTCTTTAAAAAATCCACGCCTTTTTAAAAAATCCAAGCCTTGTGTAGGACGGACACTGAAAAAATATTTTTTCAAAAATCCACGCCTTGTGTATATCTCTAAAAAATATTATTTAAAAATATCCATGCTTAAATATTTTTAAACACATTATTATGAATTGTGGTATATTGTCCTTCCTTCCTTTCAAATGTAATTAAAGTCATTTCATATTTCCTTTTCCAAATATGACTAAAATACCATAATTAAAATATAGATTTTCAAAATCACATAAATGATTATCGAAAAATACTATCTCACAATAAAATACTTAATGACATCGATATCTGTATATAACGTAATGTGTGGGTGTGCCTGTGTTGTAATATCCGGATGTAATCAACAAAGAATTGAATTTAAAATGAAAATGTCTTTTCGATTTTAAGGAGGTATTCTAGTTGCATCCATGTAGTTGTAAATGTAACCACTGGACCAACCTACCTGTCAATGTTTTATTCCCAAGGATGTTGTTGTAAATGTAAACGTGTACACATACACCTGCAAAACAGAAGAGTTGTTAAGTACTCTTCTGTTCGGCAGGTGTATGTAGAGCACACGATGACTTCTAAGCAATATCAATGTTCATATACATATAATTATCCTGGAAATTGTATAATGGAATGAAATGAAAAAAATTAATTTCTTTTCACATAACATAGAATTTTTAAGGATGGGGAAAATATACCTAAATTCTCAACAATAGGCAATATTGAGCACATAATAAAGATTTCGTTTATATTCTCAATTTGTCTCAATATTCTTAATTAAATTGTCCATTACACCCTAATACATTTTTGTATGCCACCTGCATTAACAATGATAAACATTTATGGACATTTTATGAAAGTATCACCTAAAATATGTATTTACGACCAAAGCTTATTCGATTATATATGCGTGTGTAGGGCAGTGTATGTACAATGTACTTATACACATACATATGTATGTGGTTTGCATCTATAATTGTTGCCATAGTAATTTATCATTCGACTACATGACTTAGCCATGTATTTGTGAAATTGTTAAGTGTAGTGCGGATACAACAGGAATTGAAAAACTATATATACGATATATGATTGTATGTGTGCGTGTATATAAAGGGAGCTATAGTGATATTCCTCAAGGAAATATTAAGATATACAACCTAAAGGCCATAATTTATTAAAAGTCCTAATGGTTTATTATTACATTTGGATTTAAGGAAATCCATTGTCAAGTGATATTCAAATATAATAACTGTTGTGGACGATGGAATAATGCCGTTGTCCTAATGGAATATATTTCAAAATTAAATGTGATTTATTTGATATTAAGGAATGCATTGTAATTTTTGTTAAATAGTAACAGTTATGTTTGTGTATTTATTAAAATAATAATTTGTTATGTCTGTTTGGGAATTAATTAAATATAATAAAATTAAACCCGAAATTTGTTACATTATTTCCGATATAGAGTGTTTTATAAAATTGAATTATCCGCTCTCTCGTTAGATGCCACAAGTAGAAAGTAGGGCCTTAATAAAAAGTAAGGATAAGAGCAAAGTCGGAGGTAATCAACGTGATATCAAATAGTGTCCATTTTATTAATTTTTAGGCGGGAGATTGGATATACATTTATTGCTCCAAATACTAAATTACAGTCAATTCGGTTGAAAATGGCGTCGAATATTAGGGGGTACCATTATATGAGGCTATCCTGAAACTCAGGTCAACATTAAACATTTTTAGTATAAAAGTTAAATTGAATACAATTTTAATATAAATTTCATCTTGTTGTGGTATAAAAAATCATCGAATAGAAAAATAATTAAAAAAATATTCTGATATTTGGATATCTGCCACTATAAATTTTTCGCCAAATTGAAAAGACCGTTAATTTCAATGTAACTAAAGTGGGCCACACACCTCAAACATGTGCGTTCCATCGGTGTGAAGCTCCTAGCCCACACACGTCAAACGGATGCATTCAACTTCATTTCATATTTATTTTTGAAGCGTGAAGATGGACCGCGATGGTGATGACGGAAAAAAGATGAAATATTTTTATTTAATATAAATGTATTAAATACTTTTATTTTTTCGGGAAAAAACATTTTTATTTGCCACACAGTAGAATATGTGTAAAAACATCAAAAAATCTTCCAAATACATATGTATTGCATTTGTCCGCTGATCCGCACTCCACGAAATTTCTCAATAAATGAGAAAATATCCACACACCAGGCCACAGACGTCAAACATGTGCGCGTCGCACAACGAAAAATTAAAAATTTTTAATTTTTTTCGATCAGTGTGCGCACCGGCAAATCGGTGTGAACACCGTACCACACACGTCAAACATTGCTTCGATTCACACCGATCGAACGCACATGTTTGACGTGTGTGGGCCACTTAAAAGATGGCTCGAACTAGTCAGTTGGCGTGGTTTTATATTTGTCGGGATCGGTATCGGTGTTGAGAGTTTCTCTCTCTCTCAGTGGTAAATTGTGAATTGTGTTGGAAAACATTACCACAGGTAGGAACAAAAAAGTACGAAACGGTACCTGAAATTCTACTTCAAATGATAATAAATCATAATTATCGATAAATATTGGCCAATATTTATACCAGTTATTTGCATAAATAATATATGTTATAATTTAACCGTAAATGTATTCAAGAATAATAAAAAATCTAATTTTTGTTTTGGTACGTTTATGTCAATTCGTACCTTTTGTGAACAAAAAGTACGCTTGTTACAAAATTAAAAATAGCGCAACTCTAATTACTCTCTCAAGAGAGAGAAACTCTCAACACCGGTCCCGATCCCGACAAATATAAAACCACGCTTGGTAATTCCTTAGATTTGGAAAGTTGCCCGGATTATTCCCATCCTAAAACCTGATAAATCCGCTACTAATGGGGAATCCTACCGCCCGATTTCTCTTCTGTCACCAGTAGCCATGATTTTAGAGTATCTATTGCTTCCGTCCCTGAAACAGTGTCGTACGTCGGTGACTGTACGATTATTTCGTCCGGCGTTAACATTGACGACGTAAGTGCAAGCATTTCCAAATATTTAGCCACCATCATTAACTTCTTCCGGGAGCGCAATCTAAAATTATCCACTGCAAAGTCTACTGTGTAACTTTTCACTTCCTAGACGCGAGAAGTCAGTCTAGAAATTGACATTTCCGTTGAAGGTAGGCGCATCCGAATCGTCCATAATCAGAAAATCCTTGGGTTGGTCTTCGATAACCTCCTCGCATTTCTCCTTGCATTCCAATTATATCAACCAGAAGGTGGAAGCTAGGAATAAGGTTCGGAAAGCTTTGGCTGGTACCTCCTTGGGCAAGGATAAAGAAACGTTGGTAACGACTTATAAGGTCATAGGTCGTTCCATCATGAATTATGCTGCCTCAGTCTTGACTTCTTTCCTTAGTGACACACAATGGAGATCCTTGCAAACAACTCAAACTAATGCACTCGGAATTGCAACCGGATGTGTCCAGATGACGAGCGTCGATCACCTCCATGAGAAGACCAGGATGTTGTCAGTCAAGCAATATAATGTGTTGTTGACTAGATAGTTCCTACTGGTATGCTATCTGCCGTGTCATCCTAACCATCAAACAGTGATGTCAGATCCACCTCCGCGACACATCCACCAGGATGTTGTTTGTCCACAAACAAACAACATCTTTACTATGGACACAGCCTATACAGGTAACTGTGCTTTTGACCCCGTAATTGGAAGCAGATCCAGATTAAGCAAAGAAATACACAGTAGAAACAAATTGTTACAACAAAAAGTGTAGATCACGATAGATCCATAGGTGAGAAGAAATAAAGATTGGTCCCTTGCGTTTTGTGAACCCGTAATTGGAAGCAGATCCAGATTAAGCAATGAAATACACAGTAGAAAAAAATTGTTAAAAAAGTGTAAATCACGATAGATCCATAGGTGAGAATTTGAAATAAAGCTTGGTCACTTACCGAAGTCTTTCTTTAAAGTTGGTATTTTGATATTATGGGGCATGTATTGTCTTTGATGGGCGTGTCCCGTTGGGCTTTTTAATTACATTTGTTTCGTACATACATAATGATAAGTACGAATTCAGATTACTTTGATTCTGGTTTTCCAAGTTATTGTAATTTTGTTATCAACAGTTTTGAGTTCATGGGCTACCTATAATTACAAAAGAATCATATTGAGGTTAAGCTTCTTGTAATGACCTTAAAAACGTACCTTTACTTGCAGCTTACAGATACAACCACGCCCGGTGGCGAGTGAAAAGAATACACCTCAAAATGTAATAACTTTATATGGGTTTCACTGGACCATATTATAAAGGATTTTCAAGTAAGGACGTATTAACTGGATTGACATCTGAGCGATGCCAAATCTTGGAAATGCCGTGGGATTGACAGACTTTTTTTGTTGCGGACTCTTGATAGACAGCAAGGACTTCAGAACAGCCAACCTATGTTGCTTCGTACCGTGGTCATTATTGGGACAGTGGAATCCATGATTCTTAAGTAAAATACTTTATAGTATTCTGAACGATTCCCAATTCTTGAAAATGCCATGGAGTGTACAGATTTGGAATGTTTACTACAGTCTCCTGAGTGGCAGCGAAGTTTCAGGCACTGCGACCAAGCCTTTCCACTTTATTTCAACGCTTTCTATGTATCTTTATTATCCTCTTTAATTTAATTTTATTCTTCTCTTTATTTCGTTTATTTTTTCGAAGAAATTTATTATATTTCAACAGTCCAAGCTGCAAACCAATCTTTTTGAATCAGAAATAAATTTCAACTGATGTAAAATGTAAACAAATGAACAGTTGTATTGTTTGTGAACTATTTTAGAACCAAATCAGTGCCTAAAAGTATGCAATGACTTATAGAATTTAAGATCGCTCTATTAAATTATACAAAGTAATATGGCCATCTATATTTCATTTAAAACAGTAGGTCCCCAGCTATAAAAGAGAGAAATGCTATAATTTAGAACAGTGTTGGGCAAAATTAAATCAGAGTTGAACAGAACTAAATTAAGAGTAAGTGTGTGAGAGCGTAACTGAGAGATCATCAACAAAAATGTCTGACGCAAAGAGAGACAAAGAGAAAACGTGTTTGGCAATCACCGCTATAGTACTATTTTGTGCATTAGTGAATTAAATTGAGAGCAAGTGTGTGCGAGCGTAACTGAGAATTCACCATTAACAACGACTGACATAAAGAGAGAAAAAGAGAACATGTGTTTACCCATCGACCCTCAGTTACGGTAGCGTATATGGGTAAGCATGCCTGATTTAGAACCTAATCCTTTAAACCAGGCATGCTTACCCATATACGCTACCGTAACTGAGGGTCGATGGGTAAACACATGTTCTCTTTTTCTCTCTTTATGTCAGTCGTTGTTAATGGTGAATTCTCAGTTACGCTCGCACACACTTGCTCTCAATTTAATTTTGCCCAACACTGCTTTAAACCATTAATACAACTGCGCAATTGTTTATATTTGCAACTAGTTGACGTTTGGAAACGATATGAAACGGTATTTGTGTCGCGAAAATTGTGATTATTAAAAAGTTTCAAATAACTAAAAGTTGAAAATAAATTTGTATAAAACATTATAAATTTGTGAAGTGCAATAAGTTTCCAATGTAATCGATTAGAAATCGAATTCAGTTAACCTAATGTTTCGTTTCAATGGGAGCATCAGTGGCACTGTTGTTGTAACAGCCCTATTGCTTTTACACAATGGGCTGAGGTGACGTTGGCCGAGTATGTCATTTCGGATCGTAGACCCCTCTGTCGTGGAAACATCAGTGACACTGTTGATGTGTGTGGTGTTATTATCTAAAGGTAAGTCTATCTTTAAAATTAAATAAAATTGTTAATAATATTATACACATTACTTTAATAGGTAAGATGCCCAATAATGTTCGTACGGATATTCAGATTGAATGCTGTCTCCGATGACTCCCGTTTATATAATTTGATTTATGTGTAGCCAATGGAATTGCTGGGTTTCTGTCAGCCTAATCTTCGAGAAATATTTATTGATAATGGAGGTAAAACTATTTTTGACACATCCAAGGTTTTTAAAGGATTAACGTGGATTTTTCTAAAAGTATTTTTTAAGAAATATGTTGCTACTTTTTTAAAGCCTAGGTTAGCTTAGAAGTCTAGAATTTTTAATTAGATGTTTTGAATGGCAAGTTCTGCTATCAGCTTGGATTTTAAACAACTTTTTTAAGGACAAATTGAGCTGTATGTGTGTGTGTGTTTTTAAACAGTATTCTGCATGAATATGTAGATCGGTCTCAAGAGTATTTAGATTTTTAAAGCTCTACGGCATTATTCAAGGTCGAGCTAAACTTAAAAGGTGGATCTTTAAAAAAAATAAAAATTCCAATAATAATAAACTCAGATATTTAAGGAATATGTTTCTAGAACATGCTCTGCTCGAAGTTTGAATTTTTAACGAAATTTTTTCATAGATTTTTAAAAATGTTGTGTAAAGACAAGCAAATCAGAGACTTTTCGCATTGATTTAAAAGCATTAATTTTTAAAAACAAATTTTTAAAGCTTATACCCATGGATTTTTAAACGAAATTGTTCATGGACAATCTGAGCTATAAGTTTTTTAAATAAAATATTTTAAGAGCAGGAAGGACCCTTTAAAAGAATTTTTCAAGGGCAATCATAGCTAAAAAAGCTATATTTTTATACAATATTTTTTTATTATTACTATTATTTATTTATTCATTTCAAAGCCAAGCCAAAAAGCCTTATATGGCCAGTATACTACAAAATAAACTTAGACCAAATTAAAAATATAAATTTTAAACACTAGTATTTCTTTTCATGTTACATTTGTTCAAGCTCCATAATTATTCATTAAAAGTAATAGATAAAAATCAATTGAATAAGAACTACTCTGAATTGACTTACAAAAACAATAAAGTAAAATATTAAGTAATTATAGAAATTGTTCTTCAGTATTCAGCTACTCAAAAAAATAATAATAATAATTTTAATAATAAACTAAGCTTTTTAATGAATATTTTTCCAGAACAAGCTTATCTATAAGTTCCCATTTTCTAATGATTTTTTCAGAGGCAAATAGAACTATATGCTTGTTTTTTTTTCATGAAAAAGTAGACCTGCAAGGGTGGAATTTTATACGCTCAGTTTTATGGCTAATGAGGGTATATACAAATGTGTTCCATAGAAATATTTTTTAGACCCCATGTTTCACACAAATTTGGATTCAATTTACAGATGTCCGTCCGTCTAGCTGGCTGGTGCGCACGATACCTCTGCAAGGGAGTAATTGATTTCATTCAAACATTGCACATGGTAATATTTCTTCCATACATAGTTTAAATTCGATGATGGGGAATATTGGTCCACTCTTTCAGGTACCATGAAAATGTTGCTGAAAAATAATTTAATAATATCGTGCGAAAAGTTTCAAAATATTAATCCATTTTGGGGTAGGTATTAGAAGCAATGCTCCGATATGTCTTATCTTCCAACAATATACAGGCTTGGTAAACATATTAGGTTGTACAAAGTTTGGATCAAATCGGATAGATAGCGATTTGATCCAAACTTTGTACAACCTAATATGTTTACCAAGCCTGTATATTGTTGGAAGATAAGACATATCGGAGCATTGCTTCTAATACCTACCCCAAAATGGATTAATATTTTGAAACTTTTTAAAACTTATATGAAGCGAACGGAGTATCCAAATTTCCTCCAAACTTTAGTTATCGTAATATGTTTACCAATACTATATCAGGGCCGCAGATGGGGCCCAACGTTACACTCCTTTTAGTACCTCCAACACACAGTGACAATATGTTGGAAATTTCTTAATTCAATATAAGACGGATAGAAAGTCTGAGTTAATCCAAACTTTGCTCATCATAATATTTTTACCTTGGCTAGATCAAGTCCAAAGATGAGACCCATAAGAATATCCATGTTTAAAGGATATTCGATTTGCTGTTGTTGTAACTGGTTGACGGCAGGTGAAAGTTCTTTTCTGTGAAAAAAAAACTTTCTTTTCGTATAGCTGTCGCTGAGTTGACTCGGCTAAGGGTTTAGCAGAGTTGAACTCGGGTCGTTCCAGATCGTAGATCCGATTGTCGTAGGATTTCTTAGTAGTGTCTGGTATAATAATATTGAGGACCTATATGTCTCTTCAATAAAGAATTAAACCTTCTGAGAATCGAAGTACCAAATTACAGCCTCTTCTATTGCTGAAAATGTTTTTAGGATCTAAAACGGACTGGTATTTATATAAGGACTATTTCAAAACATGGACTAACACCGCTTTACATGTCTAAATAAATGACAAACTTCGTTCAAAAATTTGGCTGAAATCTTCAAAATACCGAAATTATGAAGGAATTATCATTTATTAAAAACTAACATTTAGAAAAAACAATACAAAAATTATCACACAATAAATTTAAGACAAACATAATCAAAAAAATAGGCAAACAATCAATCCATTAGTACAAATATAAAAAAACGAACTAAAATTACTTTCCCTTCCGTGGCATTTTGGGTGCGGTATCTTTACAAATGCTCTGAGCTATAAATTCAATTAGAGTCCTTGTGGGCCGGCCAGCCATGCCACGACGTAAATATTCAAAGTTTCGGCCATTTGTGGTCATGACATTTGTTGCATCCTGGAAATAAAAAAATACATCATTATAAGTTAATTTTCATAATGGAGATATTGTAGGCGAATTGGAGCGCTAGAAAAATAGACTCCGACCCACATTTATTATGGCTTCTTTCCCTTAACTTACAATATGCATCCACTGTCCACAGGGTACAAATTCTTTGAGAAAAGCTGCCGCCTTGCACGGTCTACCACCAGTACCGACACCATAATTCTGTACATCCGATGAAGCGCCTGCAGTTATTTCACTGGTAAAATACCACCACAAAGGCATACGCCATACCCTATCACCGGTATGCATGCTAGCATGCTTAATTTGTTGCCATAAAATTTCGGAATTGGTGAAGACACCACTTGCCGCCTCACCCAATGTCTGATGCATGGCACGCGATGTTGTGCCCACCGAAATGATTGTTTTAGGACAGAAATTTTGAGCATATAGCAAAGTATCGGCCAGCACCAGAACATCTTCATGGTCAGTTCCCTGAATTTTGATATGTTTGCCATTCATGGTCTTCACAGTGTCGCCCGGACGAAAGGCATTACAGCCAATGACATTTTCACAAACCGGTATGAGACCTCGTATATTGACCTTTGGAGATTATTATTTCAATTGAAAATAATAATCAATATTATAATTTATTTAATAGGACTATGTTGATTCTTTTACTTACGGGTAATCGTAGATTGGCAATGGCTCGACAGGCGGCCACCACAACCGCCGCCCCTGTCACATCTCCTCTCATTTCGAAAAGGTCTTGCTTATCCTTTAGGCAAAGGCCACCACAGTCATATGTTAAACCCTGGCCCACCAAAACAATTGGCCTCTCCTCCGAGGAGGTGCCATAATAACTTAACTCCAAAAATATTGGAGGTTCACATGAAGCCTTACCCACCGACAAAAACGCATTCATCATTTGACTTTCGGCCCATCCCTCAACCTTAACTTCAACATTTACACCCGACTTGCACAGAACCTCCACCACATTCTGGGCAAATGCTGTGGGTGTTAAAATATTAGAAGGCATTTCCTGTAATTGTCTTGCCAAATTTTGGGCTGCTGCTTTTTGTAGACCAATACGCCAACCTTCTATGTCACACACTTCATCCTTGTGGGTGTATAGATCAATGGATGGGACAGCCAAACGCTTTTTGGCATCCCTCAGCTCTTGATAGGCCCAAACACCCAAGGCAGCACCCTCAGCTGCCGATTCAGCATGGCCACAATTCTCAACCTCAATACGATCCGTATCCAATAGAGCCAAATCCATGCAGGCCTTGGCCACCGATCTTCTGATGGCCTCTTTTTGCTCATCCAACACTTCGTAGGCATTGAAACCCAAACATTCTTTACCCAAGCCAATCATGGCCACAGCTGAATAATAGGGTATCTTTTCGGTTTCCTGAGCAAAAAGTAAACGAGCTTCTCCCACCTTGGGCATGGGACCAGACATACGTAAAACTTCCAACAGACGTCCAGCGGTTTTTTGAACATTATATCTCCAGGCAGCTGGTGTTAAAATTCCCGTATCATTTTTATCATCCTCCTCGGCATAGACACCCAAAACCAAGCCCCTCGAGGGGGGATCAGCACAGATTTCTGTGTGCTGCAACTGGATCATTTGATTGATGGCTTGGGAGGCATAATGGCGTATTTGTGCAAGGTTTTTTGTTCTAACGTTAAGAAGCCCACAACGTGTTAACAAAGCCATGGGATATTACAAAACTCACGAAATATACAAACTACAAATTAATAAAAAAGTTATTTTTTCAAAATATTTTTTTTTGGTAAAAAAATTTAAAATATGAAACTTCGTAGAAAAATTTGACAATTGTTATTTGAAAATATTTTAAAACAGTTTTCGAGGTAATTTTGTTATAAACTACAAAGTGGAAATACTTTGAAGAAAAAAAAACCGATGAAATATTTTTTCAAGTACTCAAACAACCGCGGATTTTTAACAAGATTTTTTTAAGGACTCAGGTAAGCTTGGCTTTTTAAGAGATTTTTTCAAGGACTTTTTCCCAGGACTCAAACAACGAATATTTTTTCAATGACTCAAACAACGAATATTTTTTCAAGGACTCCATTTTTTATCGAATATTTTTTCAAGGCGTGGATTTTTTTTAGTAATATTTTAAGGGCTCTAACAAGCGAGGATTTTTTAAGAATGTTTTTTCAAGGTCTCAAAAAAGCGTGGATTTTTTAAAGAATATTTTCCGGTTTTAAAAAACTCTGTAGTATTCAATATTCAAACCAATTCACTCACACCATTTAATCCTAAGGTGTTGGCTATTCTCTATTTGAAATAAAAAAAAAATACATCTGTTTCCGATGTTGTTGTTTTTTATCTTTGTTTTTATTCGAAAATAATTTCCAAACGAAACCATGCAATTTTGGTAAATTACATTTACCGCAATTGTTTTGCTGTTGTTGTTTTTGTATGTTTCGGTAAAAAAGGGATCCGACAGCCATCAACAACCAGTGAAAATTTCATCAGACCAAATACTGAATGCTTTGTGGATTTGTGTAATACTCGTGAATTCATTTTTGCGGCTGAACACAAACGTTCATTTCATTTATTTGATGGGTTGGTTGGCTGTTGTTTTTTTGTTTTCTTCTGGTTTTTGGCAGAAAAAAGAAATGCAACCTCAGAGCTTTAATGAAAACGAGAAAAAAATAAAACAACTAAAAATTATTACATACAAATTCAAAAGAAAAAGTAATCAGGATCCATACAATTGGAAACTGGCTTTATTACATTTCATAAAAAATAATATTTTTTATTTGTTTATTGTTTTTGAAATATTGTAGCTTTGTGTGGGTTTGGCTTTCTCCAACCAACAAAAATGTTGGTAGGGATATCCATATGTAAGGTATCTACATACATATCATATATCTCTGTTTCACTATTTAAGTGATGCATACGAATTGGCTTACATGAAAAAAAAACAAACCAATGTGGTTTTTTTGAGTTATGAAATATTGAAATCATCTTACTTTAATACAAATGGGTTTTATTTTAATTAAAATTTTTTGTATAGTTTTTGGCCTATATAAAAATGGTTATTTATAGAAGGAGTGTATTCAAGAATATTCAAATTATTTTCCCTGAATGGGAAAATATTTAAAAATGGATATATATATATTAACATATATTTTTTTTAAAAATATTTAAAAAATCACGCCTATATTTACTGCTTGTAAAAATATATAAAAAAATCTTCAAAAAATATTATAAGCAAATCCACGCCTATATATGGGCCTTGAAAATATTTTTAAAAAATTCATACATATATAGTACCGTAGGGGATGATAGATACCAAGCAATGGCTCTGATTAGCTTTAACATGGCAAAGTCCAGGATTATCTTGGTCTCTCTTTCATCTCAATTGTGGACGCTAACCTCCCCGCGGTGCCACCTGGGGAGCTATTTTCATCACCCAATAGTGAGCTAATATGTGCCGCGAGTTCACCCATAAGAACTATAAAAATGGGTTGAGGCGTCGGGTTAGTGGCCCACTCTCGGAAAACCCGACCTACTATGAAAAAGCAAAGAAAAGAAAACCAAACCCACCTAATGTTGACGATCCCCGCAAACGTATAAAGGACCACGATCTGCGAATCTGCACTTGGAATGTGCGCACGTTGTACAGAACAGGCGCTGTGTTCGTTTTGGCGGATGTACTCAAGAAGTACAAAGCCGATATTATTGCCTTACAGGAAATGCGATGGAAAGGGACTGACGTAAGTAAATTAGATAATTACGCCCTGTATTATAGCTGCCATGAAACGAGACATGAATTTGGCTGCGGTTAACTGGAGAATTAAAGACCTCGTCTCCAGATTCACTCCAGTAGATGAACGAATTGCTATAATCCGCATAAAAGCGAAGTTCTTCTACATCAGTCGCATTTGCGCCCATGCTCCGATCAAAGATAAAGATCAACAGACCAAAGACATATTTTACGAGCGCCTAGAAACAGCATATGGTCGCTGCCCTGGCCATGACATTAAAATTCTGCTAGGAGATTTTAATGCAAACATCGGAAGGGAAAATATCTTTGGCCCCGCCGTCGGAAAATTCAGCCTCCATGAAGAAACATCAGAAATGATAGTTAGCAGCACTAGATTCAAGCATCTCGATATACACAAGGCCACTTGGATTTCTCCCGGTCGAACAACGAGAAATCAAATCTATCAAGTTGGGATAAACGGAAGGCATTCATCCAGTGTTTTAGAGGTCCGATCGATCCGGGGAGCGAATATCGATTCGGACCATTACCTTGTGGCAGCCAAGGTACGCATCCGTGTTAATGTAGCAAAGGTCCTCTCGGAACCCTTTAATACCGAACGAGGATTCAGACAAGGTGATAGTTTGTCGTGTGACCTTTTTAACATCTAGCTGGAAAAGGTCACTCTGTAGACCAAACAACACATGTTACTCGCCTACGCTGATGACATCGAGCAGAAGCCTACTCCGCTCAACTTACCCAACTGCTTGACGAAAGCAGCCCTTGTCCCGATAAGAGTATAGAAGCACAATGACAATGAATTGCCCACTCCCTACAAACTGCAGAAAAATCAACTCTTGGGTACCAAAGACCTTGACGGTGGTCTTTGGAAATCCGTGGTACGATCAGGAGTGTCGCAATGCTACTGATATGAAAAACGCAGCGTATAGGGCAACCCTGCGGACAGTAGCAACACGTAATGCGACGGAGAATTATCGGGAGAAAAGGAGAGAGGAGAAACATATTTTCAGAAAAAAGAAAAAAAAAAACAAGAAAAACGTGAGCGTGAGCGTGAGCAAATCGAGATGTACAGGAGTCAGAATGAAGTCCGAAAATTCTACCAACGGGTAAAACACCAAGCCGAAGGCTTTGGTGCAGGCACATCCTCCTGTAGAGATAAAAAAGGAAACCTGGTGACATATATAGACAGCGTGCTGAGGATTTGGAAGGAGCATTTTGACAAATTTCTTGTATCAAATAGTAGCAGTGAAGTGGATGCCCCAGAACCAATAATAGATGACGGTATAGAGTGTATACCACCTAGCCACGATTAAATCAGAATAGAAATCAACCGACTAAAGAATAATAAAGCAGCAGGTGTCGATTGGTTACAATCCGAACTATTCAAGACTGGTGGTAAGGTGGTGGTAAGGTACAATTTGGCTAGAGGAATGCATGCCCAATGATTGGAACCTTAGCATCCTGCGTACCGTGCACAAAAAAGGAGACAAGACGGTTATGTGCCAACTATAAAGGAATAAGTCTCATTTCCATCGCATATATAGTGCTATCCAGCGTACTGTGTGAAGCCAATGGTCAATGACATTATTGGACCATAGCAATGTCGCTTCAGACCTGGCAAATCCACCATTGACCAGATTTTCACTCTGCGCCAAAACCTGAAAAAAACCCACGAAAAACACATCGACATATTCCACCTATTCGTCGACTATAAAGCCGTATTCAACAGCCCTATCCGTTCAGAGGTGTATAAAGCCATGTATGCGTTTGGCGTTGCTGCAAAATTAATTCGGCTATTCAGGACAACTTTAACAGGCATAAGATCAGCAGTTAAAGGCGGAAGAGACCTCTCGGAGCCCTTTAATGCCGAAAGAGGATTCAGACAAGATGACCGTTTGTCGTGTGACCTTTTTAACATCCTGCTGGAAAAGGTCATACGAGATGCAAACAACACCAGTTACTCGCCTACGACGATGACATCGATATAATGGGTCGAACATTGCGAGCGGTAACAGCCGCCTTTGAACAAATTGAGAAAGAGTCTGCCAAAGTGGGTCTGGCAGTAGACCAAGCTGATGGTATCAACGCGCAAGACGTCCAGTAGACTCGGACCAACTGTTGAACCGCCATAAATAACACGAATGGCATCATTTTTGAATTTCTGAGAAGGGTAGTGATGGCCAACCGGTGCTACTATGGTCTGAGTAAGCAACTCATAAGCAAGGCTACCTCACGCCAGACCAAACTCACTACCCATGCTGTTATATGGTACTTACGCAAACAGATGAGGCAGCTCTTGGAGTGTTTGAGAGAAAAATTCTCCGAAAGATCTATCGGCCGATCTGCGTTGACGGTGAATATCGCCGTCGAATGAACCATTAGTTGTACCAGCTATTCTCGGACATCGACATTGTTAGACGTATTGAGCTGCAGCGACTACGTTGGTTAGGTCATATTGTGAGAATGGATAAAGATCCCCCAGCCCAGATGGCATATAAAAGCGAACCAGCTGATGGTTCACGCAGAAGGGGGAAGGCCAAGAATACGATGGAAAGATCAAGTCGAAGGCAACATTGCCGAAAATGGTCTTTCAAATAGGAAAAACTGCGCAAAAGATCGACACGCCGGGAAATCTTTTCTAAGCTCGGCTTATGGAGCGAAAGTTCTGTCACAAGCCAGCTGATAAATAAATAATAAAAAAATATTTTAAAAATATCCACTCCTTGTATTTTTAAAACAAAATATTTAAGGACTATTTTGGAATTTATTATCATTATAATAAATTCCGGCATAGTGCTTTTCCAAGTTCATAGGAAATTTCAATATGTCGTTTTTCGTTGCTTTTTTTGTATTTTATTTCCTTTTTCACTCAGCAAGAAGAAAAAAACACAAAAAACTTTCCAAATTTGTTTCTTTCATTTCAAGCCAAGCCAAGGTAATATCATCTGGCCCAACGAAATTATGCAAAACTTTAGTATTTTATTTCACCTTCATTTTATTGCAAACGCTTCGATAGGCATTAGCCAGCCCTAGAGAGAGCGAAAGAAACTGTTCGCGTAAAAAGATGCTAAGAAACGAAACGAAAAAAAACATTAAAACCAATTTGTAATCGCAGACATTTTTGCATACAGCTTGAATGAATTTCGCGTTAAGGATAAATGGAAAGGAGAATAGACATACATGAGAAAAAAGAAATCGAAATTCGGTTTGGATGTGTGTTTGTGCTTTAGTTGTTCTGGCTCGCTACTCTGCTGTTCGTTCAAATTCAATGGTAAACATTAGCAGCATTGAGTGGAAATTCTTGTAAGAAGTGAAGTGATATGTTTTTTATGGTTTACATATTTGGCACAACTGCAAATTGAAAATAACTTAACTGATACGAATATCTTCTTTGAGTTTCTGCAGCTTTTTCTTCTTCTTTTCCTATGGGGTTTGTTTTTTATCGGTTATATACATAGATATCTGAAAAACAAATTTATAGAACTTTTCTCAGCACCTTTTTGCCCTTTTGCTATTCAATGTGAAAGGAAAAATATGCCGCAGAAGTAAAGGAAAGCTAGGCAAAAAATAAGTTAGATTATTACGGTAGTTTTTGCTGCTGCTGTTGTTGTTGGTACAAATGCTGAACATTATTGTGCCATTATAAATATTAAGGAATTTGTAATTTTCTCTGGTGCTTTTTTTGTGTAAACTATGAATTACAATTAGGTGTAACACGATTTCATTTTCTACTTTTTTGTAATTAGGAAAAAATATTTAATTAGGAAGTATTCTTTGTTTATAAGTTGAAATATCTGGTAGAAGAACTTCTGACGAAAGTGGCCAGAAAAAGTCACTGTTTGGTGTGGTCAATTGTCCGAAGGTGGGATTGAAACTTACTTCTTCGAAAACGACGATTGAAGGACTGTTAACCTCAACCAACTTCTTTTGCCTGATATTAAGCAATACCACTTTGAGAATATGTGGTTTCAATAAGACGGTTTCACATGCCACACAACCCGAGCGAATATGGTTTTATTGCAAGATGAATTTCCAGGCCGCGTACTTTTATGTCATGGCGACATCAACTGGCCACCAATGTCATGCAATTTAACACCAATTGACCTTCAACTCCCAAGTACTTAGAAATCAACATTCTTCAAGTTATGACTGAGCAACCGCCCCAAATATATTAAAATGTGGTCGAAAATTACCTAAAAGGAATCAAAATTTGCAAAAGGTCGCATAATGTCATATGAGGAAAATTCTAATACATTTATGTATGTTGAATTCCCCTTAGGGTTCTGTTATGGTAGCTACCCCTTTTAATTCAAATTTAAACTTTTAGTGATGTTTGTTTTCCGAAGGCTACCTCTTGGCAATGCTTAACATTATTAAAAAAAAAAAAAAACAGCAAGGAAAGCGGAAGAGGCCGACTTTATGATACCGTTTACCACTTTGGGTGTATTCAAGATACCTCTCATTTTTGAGGGACCATTGACATGAAATTGGAATAAATTAAATATGTTATGTGTGTCTGTATGTGAACCGGTTACTTTTGGATGCCCAAAAGAAATAAAGGGTATATTGGAACTTTGTTTTGGTCATGCAATAAATTTAAATATTGCGTAGGATGCTCGAAAAGTATGCGAAAATCAATTGCAAGTGGCAACAGCTGAAGTGGACGGGGCCGGCCATATGATACCCTAAACAACTTCCACGGAACTATAACTTTCTGTGGTTCTATATATGCACCCTCTTGACCGACTAAAGGTTAACAAATATTACAAATATTCAGTACAGCCCTTCTTATCACCTTCCCTTCTCCGTGGATTGTGTTGTGATGTTCGGCTTTCAATTTTGGTCTATAGATCGACTCGAAAAAACACAAAAAGTAAGTTTCGGTCCACTTCATCCCAAAATTATTATCTGATCATCACCGAAAATTATAGGGGTTTTCGGTGACCATAACTTGAACCTCATGGAAAATTTCAAAGCGATCAGCGCTATATTTCCGCCCTCTAGTGTGGTAATGGGTTACTAAATAATATATGAACACGTAAGCACCTGTAAATATTGTTGTGCAAGTCCCGCATCCGAGTACATACGACAATATAATTGGTATCAATTTAAAGGTCAACCACTCCTCTTGAACATACTATCAACTTCTCGGGTCTAGGACCTTCATATGCAAATATATACCCCATAGAATACAAATTTTGTAATTTTTCACACAAATGTCAGGGTCTATTTGACCCGCTAAATATTGACCGATCTTTATCAAAACAGGCATACTTATTCTTTGGCACGATCCTCCTCTCCATGCGCGGTGTTTGGGTCATAATTGCTGCCTCTGGAGCGACCAGAAAAACCGACAAAAATAAAGTTTTTGGTCCATTTCAATAGGGGTCTTCATTGGCCAGAACCCATCCTACATGCAAAATTTCGTAAATATTGGTCGATAACTTACACATAACGGACAGACGGACGGACACACAAGTCTAGATCGACTCAGCTAGTCGAGATATGACGATCGGTATACTTAAAGGTGGGCCGAGGATCAATATTTCGCGGCGTTACAAACTTTTGGGGCTGCACAATGCTATAATACCCTGACAACTTAGTTGTGTAGGGTATAAAAAAACAACCTTGAAAAATAGTTTTAGTTTATAATCCTCGGCAGTGTATGAACAATTAAAAAAAATTATAAAATTTATTCTCTCCTTAAGATTTGATACACACACAAAGTTATCAACGTGCTCTAAATTAAAACAAAAGAGATTCCCCTATCACAAATAATTTCAAAAAAATGCACAAAATCAGTGCATCACGTATTTTCAAATTTTACAACTCTAATCTGAGACAAAAAGCACAACAAAAAACAAACTTCAGTTGCTTCCTTCCCCCTTTTCAACAATGACCACAAAATTACAAAAACAATGCAGGAGAAAAGCAAAAAGATTTATGATTTATATATGCAACAACTTTTTCGAAAAAAACCCGAAAACTTTTGAATGGTTTAGTTTTTTCTTTTCACATTCAAGTGAGTAAATCTCGCTCAGCTACTAGAAGAAGAAAAAAACAGACAACCAAACCTCCACACCTCCCTTTTTAATTTTATCTTGTAAAAAGACAAGCTTCAAAACTTTGCTCTCGCACAAAACTTGCACTTGCAACAGCAGCGAAAACTTGAACGTAACATTTGGACGTCCGCGGGACCTCCCGCCATCGCTGACAACAAACGTGCCCCGAAAGAACGAACAGCGAATTGGACCAGAAAGTTGGCCTTTACCATTAAATTACTTTATGATTGTTGTTTTGTAATGAAGGGGTTACTGCTGTTGTTGTTGCTGCGGTTGTCGGGAGGGATTTTATTTTATTTTTTAATTTTACTCCGTTTACACATCAGCACCTTTTGTTGAGTAGTTTAAGTAATAAAATACCACTGACCATAAATATGGAAAGTAAAAGCTGATGAAAATTTAATGCCGAGCGTAGATAGTAGCGGTTGTAATGTGAATTGTTTTGGTTTATTAAAACGAGGAGGGGAACAAATTGAAAAAAAAATAAATTTGAAGATCCATTCTTTGCAGGAACCTTGTTGAAGGAAATTTGTATGTTAATTTTAAACTTTTTCCTAAAGAAATATTTTTTTAAAAATCCACGCGCATAATGACCATAGAACGATATTAAAAAGAAACATAAGGAACTTGAGATGTTTTCTTTCTGAATTCAATAAAAGTCGATGTGTATGACATTATCTATCTGTCTTTCCGTCTGTTTGTTGAAATCAAGGAAGAGCTAACAAAATTTAAAATAGAGCTTTGAAATAGTGCTTATGTGTATATTTCAAGATTTCCACATCCTATAATAGATCCCAGAATAAACCAGTAAGGAAAGTAGTAAAGTCGGACGGGGCCGACTATATGATACCCTTCACCACTATGGGTATATTAAACAGGACTATTAACATGAAATTGGATGAAATAAAATACGTGATATTTATCTAAATGTGAATCTACATAGATCTATCAATAAAGTGTGTAAATCGACTTCAAACAAATATAAATAGGTCATCCGTTGGGCTATGTCTGTACATCTAGAAAACGCAACTACGTAATTCTATGCTCAATTTTGTAAGTTGTGCAAAATTTGATGTCAATCGTGCAAATCGAAAGATATATAGGGACTTTGGGGCACCATTTACATGAAATCGAACGAAACTATATATGGGAGCTATATCTAAATCTGGACCGATTTTCTGGAAACTTGGCAGAAATAATTCTAGGCCCAAGCCAGTACGTTATGCCAAATTTGGTGCAAATCGAAAGATATATAGGGATTTTGGTGCACCATTTACATGAAATCGGACGAAACTATATATGGGAGCTATATCTAAATCTGGGCCGATTTTCACGAAACTTGGCAGACATTATTCTAGACCTAAATGAGCACGCTGTACCAAATTTCGTGCAAATCGAAAGATATATAGGGACCGTTCACATTAAATCGGTTAAATATATATATGGGAGCTATATCTAAATCTGAACCGATTTTTCCCAATTTCAATAGGGTTCGTCCTTGGGCCGAATAAGTGACCTATGCCAAATTTCATATAATTCGGATCATAAATGCGACATGTACTTTGTTTACAATTTAACATGGACAGACGGACGGACGGACGGACAGACGGACATGCATAAATCGACTCAGAAAGTGATTCTATGCCTATTCTCAAAAGGAACCATGGGTCTAACTCGATTATTTTTGCCTGTTACAAACATATGCACAAAGACATAATACCCTGTACCACAGTGTGGTGAAGGGTATAAAAACGAAGCCTTAAAAAATGATTGCAACCAATCAGCGCATCAGAATACTCTACACAAGTACCACTAAGCTCAAAGTTTCTGCGGATCTATATTCCGAGCCTAGGCAATATTTCGCGATATTTACACCCTCTAGACCAATTAGGTGACAACAGCTCCTCTGTGGACTTTTTTCCGAATCATGTTTTCCCAGAGTAAAAAATTACTCCACGAGAATTAAATTTTGTTATTTGTTTCGATTCAATTGACCCGTTAAACCATGGCAAACATTCAAATTAGTTGGTCAGATCGTCTGTGGCGATTAGAAAAGTTTTCGAATCCATTTCATCTCCGAAATATCATTTGATCAGCCTCGAAGATTGTAGGTGTTGTTATTGACCACAACTGGAACCTCAGGTTCAATTTTCTAGCTATCGACTCGAAATGTATGCTCATGCAAGTATTTAAGTAAAACTCCTACTCCCGGGTACAAACAACCATATTATATTGTTACTAAATTAAGGATCAAGCTCTCCTCTTGAATATACTATCAACTTCTAGAGTCGATGTCCTTCAGGAGGTTTTACACCTAAAAGTCTTAGTACATTTGGCCCGCTAAATAGTCAAATATTTTCTTAGATCCTTTTCTCTGTGCAACATTTTGTGACGTTCTCGAGTCGAAGTCCTTCAGGAGGTTTTACACACTAATGTCTTGGTCCATTTATACCGCTAAATAGTGATTGATTATCATCCCCATATTCCTTTCTCTGTGCAAAATTTTGTGACGTTCGGGTCAATTTTGTGACCTCTAGAGCGACAGAAAAGTGTTTGTCCATTTGATCCCATAAATATTAACCGATCATTACCAAAAATAATTTGCGTCTTCTTTGGCCAGAACCCATCCTGTATGCAAAATTTCGTGACGCTTGGTCCATAACCTATACCTATAGCGTGTCAGGGGCTGACTCACATGCCTACATCGACTCAGCTAGTCGAGATATGACGATCGGTCAGGTGGTATAAGGTGGTTTCGCGGAGTTACATACTCTTGGGACCACACAAAGCTTTAACACCTGACAACATAGTTGTCTAGGATATAAAAAAGTCCTCAGTTTATGTAGTTATCAAAAATCCATTCAATCCGTGTAGATACACTTTGGTACCGCAAACATGCACTTTATCAAATATTGGTATTAGTTCCCAAGAACCCAATTTGCTTTGGATCATTCAGACAATTTGGAGTCGATTTATATATGTCCGTCTGTCTGTTGAGCTCCCGAATGGAGTCATATTTTAAACTAAAATTTGATTAGTTTGGGGTACCATCGAACTTTATTTAAATTTTAAATGAAATTTGCTTCTCCTTCGAAATTTATCGTACGCACCAGCCGCCGATACAGACGGTCCAAAGAAACATGTAGTCTAAGAGCAATATTTCGATCAGGCACTTTTTTGTATCAAAGCGTGGCAAAATCTTTCAATTATGATTCAAAAATGTTGCTCCCTCTCCATATTCTCATTAAAATATGCCTTAAGATATTAAAAGGTTAATATTTATTAATATTATCTCAAAATAATACGACAATAGCTACCAAAATTGTATTCACTGTCATTTGTGTCACGAAATTATGCAGTTACATTTTAATTGTTTGGTAACAAACATTTTTAAAGTTAGCCAAAACCATAAAGTTATAATGACGTGTCTAGTGTTCTTGTTGTTGCTTTTGTTGTTTCATGGCGGCAGAGGTGCATTGGATTTGCATCCAGTTAGCGCGATAATGTGTTCATCTAAGTTGTGGCAGTGTTAAGCTCACGTAGCGACATCATGACTTGCTAGCGTGAATTAGAATAGTTAAACACGCTCGACTCCTTTTCCGACAGTTGCTGTGTAAAACAAATATACAACATCGATGTGTGTGTGTGGGTGTATCAGTGTGAGTTGAAATTTTTAAAACAAATATACAACATCGATGTGTGTGTGTGGGTGTATCCGTGTGAGTGTAACAATTTCCATTAAAGTTCTACCTTTTGTCTGGTAAAGAAAAACAAAATCATCATATAATCATAAAATTTTCACTAACAAAATCGTTTCACTTTAGTGCCACCACATTCCCTACTGCATCCACCATCCATTCATTCTTTGTTGGTGGCAGCAGCGTTACCATGGAACTACAATGCATGCAGTTTATGCTTTCGTAAAAATACCTCAGGATAATTTTTGTGAGATAATAAAATTGTATAGTTTTTCGAAATTAGTTGGAAATTGAGATAACAAAAAATTATGTTTATAGTTGTTCAACAAAAATTTGATGTTTCACTGCTGCAGCTGCAGATGACTGAAGTAGAGTGAGAGGAACAAGGGAAAGAACAGCGGCAGCGGCAATTATCAAAAACAATTCAAATTTCACAATAATTAGAAAAGTACAAAAAGTTAATAGGGTCTAAAGTTGTTAAGGTAACGATGTGTGAATGGACCAGGGTGGAGTGGAACACAAGAAAAATTAACAAAAGTGTAATGATCTCGAAAAAATATTCTTTAAAAAATCCAAGCCTTGTGGTGGCCCTGAAAAATATTCTTTAAGGGACCCCCCCCATTCTCGGGGTCAAACATTTTTTTTTTGATTAATTCGAATCTACAGTAATTCAAGAATGTCCCTACAAAATTTCAAGAGAAAATCTCAAGAACTCTTGAAGATATAGCCAATTTATTGTGTCAGCATCAAGTGACGGCTAAATGACTTCTCAAACTTTAAACGCGTTTTTCTCTTTTATGAATGGCGGGCACGATAACTCAAAAACTAATAACCCAATCGATTCCAAATTTTTACACGTTTCTCTGTAAGTGTATAGCTATCGTATGAACTATGATAAAGCCAATCGGTGAAGATCTTCCTTATTTTTTAAATTGGTTTTTGGTAAAAATCGGTGATTTTCCAAAACTATTTTTTCAAAGTCCGCCATTTTGTTAATTTTAGAGCGAAGTCAATAATCCTAGTTCATAGGAGAGACAGACATGTGCTCTTTCTAACACCGTTGTAATTTTCGGATTCCGATGTTCCAGTGGAGAGTTATTATGCCCGCTATCAAAAATAAGGAATTTTCTTTAATTACAAAAAACAACAACAAAACAATAACCAATAAGTTTTGTAAATTATTTTTCTTCTCTTTTAAATCTTTAAATATATATGTGCACAGTTACAAACATTAACAAGCATTGGTATTGATTTACCAGCCCTTTGAAAATCTTGAAAAATTTAAATCGAGAATGGGGGGTTCCCTTAAACAAATTTACGCCTTGTATTGGTCATTGGAAAAATATTGTTTAAAAATCTTTTTTGGTCCTTGAAAAAATATTCTTTAAATTTTTTTTGGTCCTTGAAAAAATTATCTTTAAAAGATCCACGCCTTGTATTGGTCCTTAAAAATTATTCATTAAAAATCCACCCCTTTTATTGGTCCTTGTAAAAAAATATTCTTTAAAAGATTCACGCCTTGTATTGGTCCTTAAAAAATATTCTTTAAAAAATCCACGCCTTGTATTGGTCCTCAAAAAATTATTGCTTAAAAAATCCACGCCTGAAAAATATATCCACAAAAACACCACGCCTTGTGGCGACCCTGAAAAATATATCCACAAAAACACCACGCCTTGTGGCGACCCTGAAAAATATATCCACATAAACTCCACGCCTTATAGTGACCCTGAAAAATGTATCCACAAAAACTCCACGTGACCCGGAATAATTTTTCTAAAAAATTCACGCCTTATAGTGACCCTGAAAAATGTATCCACGAAAACTCCACGTGACCCGGAATAATTTTTCTAAAAAATTCACGCCTTGTGATGACCCTGAAAAATATATCCACAAAAACTCCACGCCTTATAGTGACCCTGAAAAATGTATCCACAAAAACTCGACGCCTTGTGGTGACGCAGAAAAATAATCTTTAAAAAATCCACGCCTTGTGGCGACCCTGAAAAATATTCTTCTAACAATTCCACGCCTTGAGATGACCCCGAAAAAATATTCTTTAAAAAAATTCACGCCTTGTGGCGACCCTGAAAAACATTCTTCTAACAATTCCACGCCTTGAGATGGCCCCGAAAAAATATTCTTTAAAAAAATCCACGCCTTGAGGCGACCTTGAAAAATATTCTTCTAACAATTCCACGCCCGAAAAAATTATTGGTCCTTAAAAAATTATTCCTTAAAAAATCCACGCCTTTTATTGGTCCTTTTAGAAAAATATTCTTTAAAAGATCCACGCCTAGTATTGGTCCTTAAAAAAATTATTCCTTAAAAACTCCACGCCTTTTATTGGTCCTTTTAGAAAAATATTCTTTAAAAGATCCACGCCTAGTATTGGTCCTTAAAAAAATTATTCCTTAAAAACTCCACGCCTTTTATTGGTCCTTTTAGAAAAATATTCTTTAAAAGATCCACGCCTAGTATTGGTCCTTAAAAAATTATTCCTTAAAAAATCCACGCCTGAAAAATATATCCACAAAAACACCACGCCTTGTGGCGACCCTGAAAAATATATCCACAAAAACACCACGCCTTGTGGCGACCCTGAAAAATATATCCACAAAAACTCGACGCCTTGTGGTGAAGCTGAAAAATAATCTTTAAAAAAAATCCACGCCTTGTGGCGACCCTGAAAAATATTCTTCTAACAATTCCACGCCTTGAGATGGCCACGAAAAAATATTCTTTAAAAAATCCAATCCTTGTGGCGGCCCTAAAAAATATTCTTCAAACAAATTTAAATATTAAAATATTCTGTAAAAATCCATGCCTTGTTGTGAACCAGAAAAAAATTCTATTAAATTTCCATGTTTGAATTGGTCCTTGTAAAATCCCCGCCTGTCTCTATCCACCCCATTACCCAATTTGTTGGCTGTGTATTTTAATTACAAGTATATTAAATATTTTATGGTTTGTAATAATTATGCAAAAAGTAGCAACAAAAAATTAAATAAAAATGAAACAAAATCATTGGATAATGACGTGACTTAAACATATCATAACTGTCATGGCTGCCGTGTAAAATGTAAAATTTCAGTTTTTTTGCGGCGGCTTTGCATGCAGGTGCAAGTTAGTTGTAAGTTTTTTTTTCTCTTTTTTGCAAAATTATATGTTAATTACAACTTTGTTGCTAATTGAGTTTTAACAACAAAATGACAATGCCAAAAGGGAAAAATAAGAAATTTGTTGTTGTTAAATTTTGTCGAGATGAGGGGGAGATAGAGACAGTCCCTTGGGTAATTTGATAAAGTAAAAAGGGGTAGAAATTGTTTGAATTTTGTTGAACATTTGACTTGTGAATAATAATGGAATTCCGAAAATTTTAAAACATTTTTAATAATTTTTTTTAATAGTTGTTGTTGCTCTGGAAACTGTATTTCAGAAAAAGTGTTAAATATAAAATTGTTGTTGAAAAATCCAAACATATTTTGGGCGTTGAAAAATGTTCTTTAAACATTTTAAAATTCATTCATACTTGACCCAACATATTTTTAAGGGTCCTTAAAAGTAGTTTTACTCAAATCGAAGCAAAGTTTAACCTGGAAAATATATTTTTTTAATTAGAGCTTGAAGAAAATATATTTTCACTTTTCCAAAAAGTTATTACTGGAAAATTATTCTTTAAAAATCCAACGATTGATTGGTCCTTCAAAAATATGGTAATTTTAAATTCACACTAGTTTCGTCCTCGTGAACTATTTGTATTAGCTCCACGCTAAGTTGGGCCGTGAAAAATATTGTTTTTTTAATTCTTTGTTGATTCTTTATAAAAATATTCAAATTCATCGCTTATTTTTAATCATTAAAAATTTGTCTATAACAATCATTCTCCCTCCGTAATAAAAAAGCGGCTCATTAAATTTCCTAGAATGTATTTGATTTGACCCTGAACATTATTACCCTCCGCCTTACAATTTTCAACTATTATTAAGAAAAATGTTTCCAAAGCAATCATAATTGTTCGCCTAGGGCACCTTCATGCTTGCTGTGGATTTTTGAAAAAATATGAGAATTCTAGAAACAGAGTAATGAATCGAAAAACCAAGAGTTAATCAAGCTAATTAATTAGTTTGGAATTACAATTGGTGACAGGGGGTGGCAGGCAATAGCAAACAATTGTTATATTTTCAGTCAAGATATTTGTGGTTACAGCCATTCACTTACTTTGCCAGGCTGAGTTTTACAAAAATTCTTGAGAATCAATGAGCTAGAACGCGAGAGAGACCGAAGGTTTAGAGGGGGAAGTTAGGCGGAAAAATATAGGTTTGACTTTTGTTTCCAACAAATGTTGGACTTGTTGTTGTTGGTATAACTTTTTAAAAGAATGCTGCTGCTTGGAACTACAACAACACTCAGAACCCACTGAGAGTCAATTTAGTAATCGAAATTGATTTGTTTTTTTGTTCTTGTGAAAACAGAGACCAGTAAAAAAGAAAAAAACATTAAAACTAAAACAAAAAAGTTTTCAATTTCTTGACATCGTTCGTAATGTCGAAGACCATTTTCTGAGAGAGGCACAATCTGTGACTCGGCGAATTGAAATGGAAATTGTGTTATAGCCAATGATACAGAAGATGAAGAAGCAAAACTACAACAACATCGGCATCAAGGAAAAATGAGATCTTTTGAAAACTTTATAAATGCCAATTTGGAGAATGTAATACAATTTGGAGAATGCAATGTTCTGCTGCTTTCTTTAAAAGCCCTAAATGGAGTAGAAATAAAAAAAACAACAACGAAAAAAAAGAAAGACAAAAATACGGAAGCATTCCCATTACTATTTCTGTGTAATACAATTTTCGATATTGAATGAATGCCGTTATATTCTGAACATATACTGGTGTTTCCTTGCTTTTATTTGCTGTGAAATTAAAGAAGCAAACAACAACAACACCATCACCAATATCAAGAATCGGCCCAGGTGTTAAGGTACAAAAAGTCACTCAAGAAAATGAAATTGTTTTATCTTTCGAGAAAAAAAAAACAAAAAGTCGGCAGAATTTTCTTTATTTAGCGCCAAGGAGTGATTTATGATGGCAGGGTGTTTGATACATACATATATATTATTTTATATTTAAATACTAATACAATCGTGGATTTTAAAGAAATAATATTTCAGGGACCCACAAAAGGCGTGGATTTTATAAAGAATATTTTTTCAAGTTCAAGGATATTTTAAAGAACATTTTTCAAGTATATTTTTTCAGGGACCTACACAAGGCGTGGCTATTTTAAAGAATATTTTTCAAGCATATTTTTTCTGGGACCTACACAAGGCGTGGATATTTTAAAGAATATTTTTCAAGCATATTTTTTCAGGGACCTACACAAGGCGTGGCTATTTTAAAGAATATTTTTCAAGCATATTTTTTCAGGGACCTACACAAGGCGTGGATATTTTAAAGAATCATTTTTCAAGCATATTTTTTCAGGGACCTACACAAGGCGTGGATATTTTAAAGAATATTTTTCAAGCATATTTTTTCAGGGACCTACACAAGGCGTGGATATTTTAAAGAATATTTTTCAAGCATATTTTTTCGGGGACCTACACAAGGAGTGGATATTTTAAAGAATATTTTTTCAGGGACCTACACAAGGAGTGGATATTTTAAAGAATATCCGTCAATTGATAATGATGATGTGGTTATCAGTTTTTTGCATTTGTATACCCTACACAACTATGTTGTCAGGGTATTATAGCTTTGTGCAGTCTCAAGAGTTTGTATCGCCGCGAAATATTGCTCCTAGACCCCCCTTTTAGTATACCGATCATATCTCGACTATCTGAGTCGATCTAGACATGTGTGTCTGTCCGTCCATTATAATTTGTAAACACGATACAGGCCACAGTTATGGACCAATCTTTACGAAATATTGCATGTAGGATGGGTTCGGCCCAATGAAGATAAAAAGCGATTAATATTTAAGGGATGAAATGGAGCAAAAACTTTATTTTTGTCTAATTTTCTGGTCGCTCTAGGGACCGCAATTATGCCCCAAACATCTCGAATTTTTACATGGAGAAGGGGATTGGGTGCTTACATATTATGATATTATTTCGTAACCCATTACCCCATTAGAGGGCGGAAATATAGCGCTGATCGCTTTGAAATGTTCCATGAGGTTGTAGTTTTGGTCAAGGACAATGCCTATAATTTTCGGTGATGATCAGATAATAATAATATTGGAATGAAGTGTACCGAAAACTTAATTCGTCGATCTACAGGCCACAGTTGAAAGCTCGACATCACAACATAACCCACGTAAGAGAATCTGGACAAGTACAGCCCTCGTCTACTGAATATTAGAAATATTTGTTGACATCTAGTTGTTGACATATTGCCCAAGCTCTGAATATAGAACCATAGAAAGCTAGATTTTCGTCAAAGTTGTGTAGGGTATCATATGGTCGGCCCCGTCCGACTATACTGCTCCGCTTACTGGTTTCTTTTACTTTGTAGCACTTAAATCAACATTTCTGTAAATGGGCCATTAAGAGCCAACTACTCGAGTAGTAAAATAATAACTTACTTTGTCGTGAACATTTGATGACAAAGCAAACTAAAAAGGCTTTGAAGGCAGCTTGCCTACTTTTTTTTTAGAAAGTAAAAACCTTATGTTTAAAGCTCACTTTTAATGCTACTTCAAAAAAATATGGATGGTTAAGAAGCTGCAATAAAAAAATATTCGTCCTTGATAGTGACAAAAAAAAAACATCAAACTGTAAGCTTTGTTGAAAGATCGTATCGATATTTGTAAAATGTCCATCAACCAGGATAAGTCAGACGGGGTTGCCGACAGATGTGTACCCCCAGCCTATGGTTAGTGGAGGCTAGAATTAATTCGCTGATAAGTACCACCTTCCCAAAATTAATTTTCAGCAATGGTTGAGATACAAGAGGGAGTGGACAGATATTCCCCATCATCGAACTTGATTTATGTTTGGAAAAATATTACGATATGAAAATTTTGGATGAATTCGGTTAATCACTTCGAGTGTTATCCAACCAGCCAGCCAGACGGACATTTGTTAATCGACTCCAAATTGTCTGAATCGCATTTGATTCAAAGAAACATGGGGTCTTAAAACCAATATTTCGATGAGGCACATTTTTGCCGTAACAAAGTGTATATACCCTCATTAGCAATAAGGCTGAGGATATAAAAAATGGTTAGCAACTTAGTTTGAGAATTCCAGACCCACACTTTTGAAACCACGACAAGGGTAACTTTTACACATATTATATACTTTAAATATCTAGTCAATGATTACATTTGACCTATTGCAGTTGATGCCTTGCATTTTCCCATTATGTTCAATTAAGCATAATGACACATAATTTAAATAATTTATCATCATAAGTAATATTTGTCTAAGAAATACACTTTCACACATAAGTCGCATATATTTCCGATATAAGTTAAATTGAAATTTGCCTAAATCTATTCAATACAATTTTATTACTTTTAAGGCAACATTACTAAGAAGCAAATTATGATATGCTATGTTGTTGTTGTTCGGGTAATAATTTGAATAAAATTCCAATAAATCACACATTTATATTTGCCACATAAATACAGACTTTTAATTTAAAGTTATCCACAGAGATCTAACATCTTTGCTTCTACACAGACTGTAACATAATCATTAGAAAGTTAATGTGTGTAGCTATATATATACATGTGTGTGTGTGGGTGTCCATACATTAATTCAAGCAGACATCATTTGATGTGTAGTGACTTTAGACACAAGTATTAAATTAAATGTTATGATCCATTTATTTCATAATATTTCAACAAACACTCCAAACATCCGTCATTTCCAAGCAGAGGCCGGCTGTCAAGAAGCCAACGGACGGAAATTCTTCTACGAAATTTTTGTTGCTGGCTGTTGTACGTTATGTGGGCAATTTCGAAATTATGCCTTGGCACATTGTTCGTTCGGAGTTATTATGTCCCAAAAAGGCAATTAATCAAATCACATGGCAAATTGGGGAATGAGTTAGGTTGTGGGTGGTGGTCGAGAGGAAAAGTGTAAAATAATGGCCTTAATACGGAAATTAAAATATTCTTATGATTTAGTATGACTGAATGTTCATAAGGTCAAGAAGATAATCTGTCACATTATATTATATATATATTTAATTTGATTATATATTTTTTCGGTTTCAATGGGTCTATCAAAACAAGGATGTACTTTGCAAAGGTGTTCAGTACGTCTTGTTAGAACTTGAAAAAATATTATTTAATAAAATCAGGCTTTGTTGGAATTTGAAAAATTCTTTAAAAAATCCACGGCTTGTTAGAACTTAAAAAAATCGTAATTAAATTCAGGCCTTGTAAGAACTTAAAAAATATATTTAATAAATTCAGACTTATTTAGAACATGAAAAAATATTCTTAAAAATATCCACGACTTGTTAGAACTTAAAAAAAAAATTTCTTTAATAAAGTCCGGCCTTGTTAGAACTTGAAAAATATTCTTTAACAACTCCACGCCTAGTTAGAACTTGGAAAAATAATATTTAAAAAATCCACGTTTATCTGAGCCTTGAAAAAATAATATTTAAAAAATCCACGTTTATCTGAGCCTTGAAAAAATATTCTTTAACAACTCCACGCCTAGTTAGAACTTGGAAAAATAATATTTAAAAAATCCACGTTTATCTGAGCCTTGAAAAAATATTCTTTAAAAAATCCACGCCTATCTGAAGCCTTGAAAAAAATATTCTTTAAAAAATCCACGCCTATCTGAAGCCTTGAAAAAAATATTCTCTAAAAAATCCACGCCTATCTGAAGCCTTGAAAAAAATATTCTTTAAAAAATCCACGCCTATCTGAAGCCTTGAAAAAAATATTCTTTAAAAAATCCACGCCTATCTGAAGCCTTGAAAAAAATATTCTTTAAAAAATCCACGCCTATCTGAAGCCTTGAAAAAAATATTCTTTAAAAAATCCACGCCTATCTGAAGCCTTGAAAAAAATATTCTTTAAAAAATCCACGCCTATCTGAAACCTTGAAAAAAATATTCTTTAAAAAATCCACGCCTATCTGAAGCCTTGAAAAAAATATTCTTTAAAAAATATTCTTTAAAAAAGCCACGCCTATCTGAAGCCTTGAAAAAAATATTCTTTAAAAAATCCACGCCTATCTGAAGCCTTGAAAAAAATATTCCTTAAAAAATCCACGCCTATCTGAAGCCTTGAAAAAAATATTCTCTAAAAAATCCACGCCTATCTGAAGCCTTGAAAAAAATATTCTTTAAAAAATCCACGCCTATCTGAAGCCTTGAAAAAAATATTCTGTAACAAATACACGCCTATCTGAAGCCTTGAAAAAAATATTCTTTAAAAAATCCACGCCTATCGGAAGCCTTGAAAACAATATTCTTTAAAAAATCCACGCCTATCTGAAGCCTTGAAAAAAATATTCTTTAAAAAATCCACGCCTATCTGAAACCTTGAAAAAAATATTCTTTAAAAAATCCACGCCTATCTGAAGCCTTGAAAAAAAAATATTCTTTAAAAAAGCCACGCCTATCTGAAGCCTTGAAAAAAATATTCTTTAAAAAATCCACGCCTATCTGAAGCCTTGAAAAAAATATTCTTTTAAATATCCACGCCTATCTGAAGCCTTGAAAAATCTGAAGACTTGAAAAAAATATTCTTTAAAATTCTGAAGCCTTGAAATAAATCTGAAGACTTGAGAATAATATTCTTTAAAAAATCCACGCCTATCTGAACTTCAAAAATTATGTCTCACCCAAACTAATTTCCATAAATTATATATTAAAAAAAACTCCCTAGCCAAAATCGGCATTCATGCATAAATTGGACGTGACTAATATCGCATCATCCGAATAGTTTCTTTTAAGAACTTAGTCAACATAACAAATTAGCATTGGACCCAAGAAGTGATAAATAACAATGTAAATGATATTCGTGCTAGGATTATCTGTTGACATATTTGTCACACACACAAACTCACACAAATATGTACAAATGTTGAGCAACTACTAAATATCTATAAACGATAGCGTACCCAGTGGAAGAATGGAAATCTTCCATTCATAAGGCCACGTAAAATATTGCTTATGTGACTGAATTTATTTCCCAGAATTCGTTGGTGAATTCGTTCTCTCTGGGTTTGACATTCTACACCCGCCAAAGAATATGAATAGAATGTATCATATTTGTGTCCTCTGTCACTTGTCCCAAGGAAAATACAAATTCATTATCATCAACATGCAAAATATATTTGGCATTATACACATGCTCGCTTCAACGTTGCATCAGTGTTTGGGGGCGAGCGAATATTCCCACCAGAATGCATAGTTCATATATGAGAACTATGCATTATTCTGGGTTCGGTTTTTTGTTGTTGTTCTCAATGTATTTATTTTTGTAGTATGAACGAATTTGATATTTGATACAGAATAATAGAATGACAATGTATGAATATTGTTAAGAGATTATGCACGTATGTGACAATAATGTTTAGCATATAAAAAATGTTTGTAATAAGAAATTAAAATTGTTATTAAAAAATAAAATGGAGATTTAATACCTTTCCCATAACTTATCATAAGAATAGCACATAACTTTCTTGGAATAGCACAATTCGGCTTTTCAAAAACAAACGTAATTGCCTCTTTTACAAAGGAAAGTATATAATTTTATTCTATGGGCTTCTTTAAAAATTATTAGTCTTCTTCTAGGAAAAAATACCGCCTGATGTTGTTCGATAGACGATATGATGGGCTCCTATAAGACGACCTTATGGTTTTCCGTTTTCTACAAGACAATCTGATTGTCTTGTATAAAAATATATTTTGCTTGATTGTTTTCTATTCTATACTTTTCGAAGAAGGCCTTCAGCTATTATATAAGACCTTCTGCTCTTCTATAAGAAGAACTTCATCTCTTCTATAAGAAGTCCTTCAGCTCTTCTACAAAAAGACCTTCAGATATTCTATACGAAGACCTTTTGCTTTTCTATAAGAAGGCATTTTGGACTTCTATAAGAAGAACTTTGGCTCTTCTATGAGAAGACCTTCAGCTCTTCTATGAGAAGACCTTCAGTTCTTCTATAAGAAAACCTTCAGCTCTTCTATAAGAAAACCTTCAGCTCTTCTATAAGAAGATCTCCAGCTGTTCTATAATAAGACCTTCAGCTCTTCTATAAGAAGACCTTCAGCACTTCTATAAGAAGACCTTCAGCACTTCTATAAGAAGACCTTCAGCACTTCTATAAGAAGACCTTCAGCTCTTCTATCTAAAATAATATTCAAAAATAATACTCTCTGCTCTTCTATAAGAATGCCCTCTTCTCTTCTGTAAAAGTCCTTCTGATCTTTAATAATAAAAATTTCACCTTTTCTATAATAAAACCTTAAGCTCTTCAATGGCAAGACTCTTCTCTATGACAAAACACTCAGTTCTTGTGGGATCAGACATTCAGTTCTTTTGTAAGAAAAACCTCAATCCTTCCATGAGAAAACCCTCTCATCTTCTAGGACAACACTTTCTTCTATGAGAAAAATGTCAGTTATAATATAAGAATGGCTGCAGCTCGTCTTTGAGAAAAGCAATTATATGAGAGGTTCTGCAGCTATTTTTATAAGAACTTTTGGAATCCTGTAAGAACTATTGCCTTTTTTATTTGAACATTTTGTTCTCCACTGCTTTCAGCAATATGAAAAAAAACAGAGTCTTCTTTTCGAAATGAAATAATTTATTCACATTTTCAAATGCACCTAAATTAAATACTACCAATAATGCCAGCCATTCAATTCTAGTTACTGAACATTCAGTTTTAACCCAACGATAAGCTGATGTTTTCATAAGTCTGGTTGCCAACACAACCACACACACATACACAAACAAATCGACAGTCAATCCAATGTTAAGATCTGGTTACCAAAAATCAAGCCGAACCACAAACAAATTTGTGAATAGGCACAATGAATGACAACAGGCATGTACAAGGTGCACCTGTACACAAGTACAATCAACAGTCTCAACCAAATAGACACGCTCACACACTGCTACATCTCTATCACACAACAAACACATTAGTTCAGTTAGTTCTATGTGGTTTTTGGTCGAAACTCACATCATCTGCAACTAAGGTCTTCATGGCCGAATCCTCATCTTCTTTCCGTATTTGATTTAAGAACTCGAATCTAAAATTCCATTCTTTCCGTTTCTCATCATCACCAATACCAGTTTGGTAAATGCAATTCTACGTGCAAAAGTACTGTCCAGACACTCATACTCAGCCACACACACAGACACAAATTACCATTAGCATTACTGTTTCTGTACCGACCGGCCTTGACGATGAGTTATCAATGAGTGGTGTATCGACATCCTCACAGGGACATGTCGGATTACTTCAATCACATGTACCGTTAGATGTTGTGGTTGAATAAAAGACGTTGATGTCTCCCGGTGAACTTCATCAGATTATGTCGATGTTGATGTTCGTGTTGTTGATGTTCTTGTGTAATAGTCAAACACCAACTCACTTTTGTCCAATCAATTTTTCCGGGTTGCATCCAGCCGTTTAAGCAAATTCGAAGTAGGACCAATTATTCGTAATGATGTGTCTGCCATGTTATGCCAACATATGGACGAAGGAATGCAGTTGGAAGGCCAAAACGGATAAAAAAATCGTTTTGTGGTTAATGCATTGCAGAATTTAATGAAGATGTGGCGAACTCTTCGAGTTGGGTGAGATCGCGTAATTAAAGAAGTCCAGAACTTTGAAAACCTCTTCGTATAGAAGAACTAAAGACAACAAATACATTTTTTGAAATCCATAAAGTAATAAATAGGCCTTATTATAGAGGACCAAAAGACAATCTTATTTAAACCAGAAAATCTTCTTATATAAGACACAGAATATTTTCTTGAAGAAGACCAAAAGTTATTCCTCTAGAATACCAGAAGGCAAGAATTTGATTTTTTCAAAACATTCTTCTAAAGGGGTAGAAGGTCTTTCTATAAAAACCCAAAAGGAATTTTTATAGAGGACCGAAAGTGAATCTTATCCAAGACCATAAGGTCTTCAAACCGAAAGTCCTGTTGTGGAAAACCAAAAAACCATGTTATAAAAATAGAGGGTCTTACAAAAGCATAACAGAAAGTCTTGTTATAGAAGCCCAGAAGGCCATCTCATAAAAGGCCAGAAAATATGCATATAGAAGACCTTGGCTACAAAGTCTTCTTATGGATGCCCAAATTAACTTCTTAATTAGGCCAGGATGTCTTATAGGGGACCAAAAGACAATCTTATAGAAGACTAGGAGATACAGGACAAGATTTTTTAAAGAAGTCTGGAGGAGCTTCGCATAGATTACCCGAAAGTCTTCTTGAAAAATACCAGAAGGACTTCGAGGAGATATTAATGTTTTTCGAATAGACTACCAGAAGGTCATCTTTCAGAAGACTATTCGGACTTCTTTTAGAGGGCTATTATTTTCATCCACCATGAGTTGGGCATTTAATATATTTAAAATCGATCGGGACACCACAACGTGGCCGTTTCACCCACCTTAATATTTAGTAGTAGGTAACGTGTCAGAGTAAACCTAAGCCCGTCATCATTACCTGTGTTCTTCGACTTCAATACAATAATTCTCATTCACTTTGTAGTATCATACGGATACATGTTTCACTTTTGCATAGCAAAGGGGTCGATCTCATACGTTAACGAACGAAGATGTGTGGCTTGTCCGCAGTTTCGTATACTGGTAAATGTTAACAACGTTTCGGCCACGTTCTTTGTTAGCTCCACACTAATAAACGCTAACTTCTAGCCGAGCAAGAACTAGCCGATCACCAATGACCCAACATCAGCTAATCGAGTATATCGAGTATCTTCAAGCCGACGATAACCAGCTGGAAATCCATTATTTTTATATGAACTATAGGTCTTTATTTAACATGCTTCGGAATGTCCAAATATGCATCGTTTTGTTGTATGATTTTTTGCCACTTTAAAGGTAACATAATGTCTCTCCCACAATCCTCCCTAGATACCAATTTTTTATCAGTAGAGAAATTTTGCAAGCACACCAAGCTCCTGAAGTTTCTGGCGAGTCACTGTAGATGTGTGTAGTTGTCCTGGCGTTGTCCTGGTGGAACACGGTCAATGGAACATTGGTCAATTCTGGCCGTTTATGGTTAATTTCTATTTTCAAAAGGTCCAGTGGTTGACAGTTGAGATTAAAATTTAGATTGGATCGTTTGGCCATACGGAAGCAACTCATAATAAATAATCCCCTTCCTGGCCGCTAGTCCAGGTTTGGCCATCGTTTGATGTGCTCTTTGATGACGATCGTTTTCGCTCAGAGTTATCGTATGCGATCCGTTTAAGAAGTGGGACTATCTCATTCCGTTTGGCCAATGCTACGCAGATGGAAATTCGATCCATCCTATTTTTTCTGTAAATTGGGGTGGCACCCAAACATCGAGCTTCTTTTTGAATCCAGCTTTGTGTAAATGGTTTAAAACAGTTTTATGGTCAATTTTTAGCTCCTGGGCGATGTTACGACTGCTAACATGCCGGCCAACTTCCATCATTTCTCCGATTTTATTGACATTTTAAACGACCTAATGGATTTCTTTTTCCCCCACCCTAATGCTTCGAAATGATTCAATGACAATTTTATTAATAAAAATGCCATTTATATAATTTATTTATTTATTTTCTCTTTCACTTCCTCTATCTTCAGCACTCTATCCGTTCCTATCTCTCTGTAGGTAAGTGCATAAATATGTTAACATATAAATACTTTTATGCCAATCCAATGAAATAGATACAAAAGTCAAATAAAACGTATACCAATCATATATATATATATATATATATATAAAGGGCCCAATGTCCCAATGTGTAAACATATATTTAAGTTATCCTAGAATGTTGTATCCAAAATATATTATTTGCTGTATTAGCTTCATGTTTTTTAACTACACTAAAAGACAATTATTTACTAGAAACTACATAGTATTTAAAGTATAAATTTGAGTTTCTAAAATGTTTTGAATTTTCAAATTTGATTCACTGTAAATTTGTTTACTCGTCGCATTTTTAAAACAAGGGTCTCTTAAAGGCATTTGTTAACATAAGCCATAAGAGAAATGGGAATACAATATTCTGTTATATAGAATGAGACATATGAGATATTTCAGGAGCGTACAATATAGTTGTGTGGTTGTTTTATGTGGTTCAATCGATGTTAGAAAGACCAACTATGGACTATGTCATCATATGGTTTTAGATAGGTTCTTCGAAGGTTCAACAATCACTTCAAGGTTAGCTAAATTTATACCATAAGGCGTATGTCTCGATAAGAGGAGAAATGTATTTTCAAAAGAAAGAACAAGAAAAATGTGAGCGTGAACAAATCGAGATGTACATGAGTCAGAATGAAGTTCGGAAATTTTACTGCCGATTAAAGGCTTCGGCCGAGGACTTTGGTGCGGACACATTCAGATCCAATAAGAGATGACGGTATAGATTGTATATTACCTAGCCAAGATGAGATCAGAATAGCAATTAATCGGCAGAAGAATAATAAAGCCGTAGGTGCCGATGGATTGCCATTCGAACTATTCAAGGCCTGTGCTCAGATGTTGATCAGGAGCATGCACCAACTGTTTTGTAAAATTTGGCTAGTGGAATACATGTCCAATGATTGGTCTTATTCGCATTGCATAAAAAGTGCTACTCAACGTGCTGTATGAACGACTGAAGCCAATGGTCAAAGACATTATTGGACCATACCAATGCGGCTTCAGATTTGGCAAATCCACTATAGACCAGATTTTCACACTGCGCCAAATCCTGGTAAAGACCCATGAAAAATACATCCACACATTTAAATTATTCGTCGACTACAAAGCCGCATTCGATAGCCCAATCCACTCAGAGGTGTTTAAAGTAATGTGTGCGTTTGGCATTCCCGCAAAATAAATATGGCTGTGGCACAAGGTCAGCAATTAAAGTTGGAATGGACCTCTCAGAGCCTTTCATTACCGAATGAGGATCCAGACAAGGTGACAGTTTGTCATGTGACCTGTTTTACATCCGGCTGGAAAAGGTCATACGAGATGCAAATGTGAACATAAATGGCACTCTGTACACCAAACACATGTTACATGTTACTCGCCTACGCCGATGACATCGATATAATGGATCGAACATTGCTAGCGGTAACAGCCACCTTTGAACAAATTGAGAAGGAGTCTGCCAAAGTGGGACTGACAGGAAATGGTGAGAAGACCAAGAGGTAGTGAATGATTTTATTTACATCGGTACCGTCATAAGCAAAACTAATAACATCAGTTTTGAAATCCGGAGAAGAATGGGGTTGTCCAATAATATAAATAATAAATAATAATGTTTAAGCTCGGCTTATCGAACAAACGTTCTGCCACAAGCCAGCTAAGTATGTTAGCTTTATGGCTAATGAGGGTATATAAACTTTGATACAGTGAAAATGTGCCTCATCGAAATATTGGTTTCTGACCCCACGTTTCTTTGGACCAAATCCGTTTCAGAAAATTTGGAGTCGATTTACACAAATCCGTTTCCGAAAATTTGCTGGTTAAATTTGAAGATGGGGAATATCTGTCCACTTCTTCTGCTACCTCCCCCACAAAATGGTAAAAATTGTGCTAAAAATTAATTTTATAATGTCATGCAAACGGACTATGCGATTTAAACGATACTTCGTACCACCTAATATTTTTACCAAGCCTAAATCAAAGACGGGACCAATTGCTCCAACCCTTCTGGTACCTTCCCCCACAAAATGGTAAAAATTAGTTTTATAATAACATGCAAACTGACAATCAGATTTTAAAGAAATTTTATACAACCTATTACCTTTACCAAGCCTAGATCAAGTAGGAATATGGGACCCATTGGTCCACTCCTTCTGGTACCTCCCACACAAAATCGTCAAAATTGTGCTAAAAAATAATGTTACAATAACATATAAACGGACTATCAGATTTTAACGAAACTTTGTACAACCTATAACCTTTACCAAGCCTAGATCAAGTTTGAAGATGGAACCCATTGGTCCACTCCTTCTGGTACCTCCCCTAAAAATGGTCAACTTTTACAATATTTATAAATCCAATAACTGGCGATTGGAATGCCCGATTTGAACACAAGTTTGCACATCTTATTCTATTAACCAAACCTAGATCTAGTTTGAATATGGGACTCATCGGTCCACTACTTCTCGTGCCTCCCCCACAAAGGGTTAATTTGTTAATATTTATGAATCCAATATTTTTTCGATCCATCTTATTGAATTTTTACTTTTTTTCTTGCAGCGTCGTAATTAGCTTCTCCGAAACCCTTATATATGATATAGTTCATTATTTGAAGACCGATCCTTTTGAAACTATCTCATACAATTACTCAATATTGCATTTTTCCTTCATTTTCCCATGCAAACAAAATGATTTACTTACAATCATTATTTGTTTAAAAAACTGCCATAGTTACATATGAACATTATGCTGGTCCTTTCGGTCCTATATGTAAAGACCAGACACATGAACGACGACCACTTCTCCGGTATCTTGATGAAAAATAAATATAATAAATAAAAGGGAGGAAAACAAAAGAAAAATACTTTTATTCCATCCATGGCATTTCCATTTTACCAACAATGTGTGGAATTCAAGAATATTTCCTGGCCATATGAATATGAGTGTGTGTGTGTGGGTTTGTGTGCATCTGGTGAATAATGCAGGGATATAATGATCGAAGAATGGAAGGAAGAAAACAGGCACATAATGTAATTTCATATGTAAAGAATTGTTTTGTTTTCGCTTCTCTGTTGTTTCTGTTAATGGTTTCAGATATTTGGATAATTTTCAAGAGAAACAAACAGTACAGATCTTCCGGAACAAATATGATGCATTGAGTCAAGTCCATTGTGTATTTTGTATAAAACAGAGGATGGGTAATTTAAATAGTTTTAATTCTTAATTAAGTGGATATTTTTTTCTTTGTTGCTCTCTTGAAAATATGATATCTGAGGGTATGCGATAATTGACCTTTGAAAGGGGTAGCTGTCGATATGATATTCTAGTGCTATACAGCTCTTGAAAAATCTGAAATTATATTTTAATTTAAAAATGTTTTTATTCACCACATTTTGTAGTAAAATATCAACTAGAAAATGTGTTTGGCAAATTCAAAAGTCAATCAAACGACTGTCTTTATTGACTTCGATTTCGTTTGATTTTTTTGCTGTCATCCCTTTCCAACTAGGTTTTCCAACTTTTCTCTCGAAACCCATGCGATAACTTTTGTTGGACTTAAATATTATCGAATTCATCGTTGACATTTCCCACCGGTAGCTTTAAAATTGCTTGTGTTTTGATTTCTTATGCCAGTTGGTTGAATACCACCACTTACTCTGCCTGCATGCATTTGGAAAATTCACAAGAAAAACAAAAGAAAAATTCCTGATGCTGCTACTTCTTCTTCTGCTTTTTGATCTTAGAATGCAAGCTGCATAGTAAACATGCTTGGCGAACTTAACGAAGACGTGTTATGCAATGTCTAGATTATGCGGTGACTGCTGCAATTACCTGGCAAAGGTTGGTTGATGGTGGTGGAAAAGGAGGTAAATATGGGTATTTGGCAAAAAAAAAATGGTATATAGTCATGATTTTTTTAAGAAATTATTTATACTTTCTAAATGAAGAAAGAGCAGGAGGACATATTATGAGAAATTTTATTCTATTTAAATAAAATAATAAAATATATAGGGTTTTGAAAAAATAGAAGATTTAAAAAATATTTTTCAAAGATTATTTATATATATTTCTCAGAAATTTAATTATTGTATTTTTAATATTTCTCAGGCTTGAAAAGTTTTTATAAATATTTTTTAGGAATTTTTATTTTTCGATATTTGACCAAAAACTAGGTTAAAAAATAAGGAAGATCTTTACCGATTGGCTTTATCCTAGTTCATACGATAGCTTTACACTCACAGAGAAACGTGTAAAAATTTGGAATCGATTGGGTTATTAGTTTTTGAGTTATCGTGCCCGCCATTCCCAAAACAGAAACACGCGTTTCAGCCGCCACTTGATGCTGATACAATAAATCGGCTATATCTTCAAGAGTTCTTGAGATTTTCACTTGAAATTTTGTAGGGACATTCTAGAATTAGTGTAGATTCGAATTAAATCAAACAAAATTCTGACTCCGAGAATGGGGGGGTTCCCTTAAACGCATTTTGCTCTAAGCAGTGTTTTACGAATGGCGGGCACGATAACTCGAAAACTAGTAATTCGATCGATTTCAAATTTTGGGACGTTTCTCTGTGAGTGTATAGCTATCGTATGAACTAGGATAAGCCCAATCGGTCGAGATCTTCCTTATTATACCCTACACAACTATGTTGTCAGGGTATTATAGCTTTGTGCAGCCCCAAAAATTTGTAACGCCGCGAAATATTGGTCCTAGACCCACCTTTAAGTATACCCATCATCATATCTCGACTAGCTGAGTCGATCTAGAAATGTGTGTCCGTCCGTCCGTCTGTCCATTATAATTTGTAAACACGATACAGGCCACAGTTATGGACCAATCTTCACGAAATTTTGCATGTAGGATGGGTTCTGGCCAATGAAGACCCCTATTGTTTTTGGTAAATATCGGTTAATATTTAGGGGATGAAATGGACCAAAAACTTTATTTTTGTCGGTTTTTCTGGTCGCTCCAGAGGCCGCAATTATGACCCAAACACCGCGAATTTTTGCATGGAGAAGGGGATCGGGGCAAAGAATAAGTATGGCTGTTTTGATAAAGATCGGTCAATATTTACGGGTCAAATGGACCTTTTTGTGTGAAAAATTAAAAAAATTGTATTCTATGGGGTATATATTTGCACCTGGCCCCAGACCCCAGAAGTTGATAGTGTGTTCAAGAGGAGTGGTTGGTCTTTAAATTGATACCAATTATATTGTCGTATGTACTCGGATGCGGGACTTACACAAAAATATTTACAGGTGATTACGTATTCATATATTATTTAGTAACCCAATACCATACTAGAGGGCGGAAATATAGCGCTAATCGCTTTGAAATTTTCCATGAGGTTCATGTTATGTTCATGTTAGGCCAAAATTGAAAGACGAACATCACAACACAACCCACGTTGAAGGGAATCTGGACAAGTGATTAGAAGGGATGTACTGAATATTTGTAATATTTGTTGACCTCTAGTCGGTCAAGAGGGTTCAAGTATCGCGAAATATTGCCCAAGCTCAGAATATAGAACTACAGAAAGTTATAGTTTCGTGGAAGTTGTGTAGGGTATCATATGGTCGGCCCCGTCCGACTATACTGCTCCGCTCACTGGTTTTAGTACATTTTTTTAGAAAATAATATTGATTTGATGTTGATTTCTTAGGTGCAAATATCGCGAAATATTGCTCAAGCTCAGAATATAGAACCACAGGAAGTTAGATTTTCGTGGAAGCTATGTAGGGTATCATATGGTCGGACCCGTCCGTCTATACAGCTTCGCTCAATGGTTTTAGTACATTGTTTTAGAAAATAATGTAGGTTTGATGTTGATTTCTTATAAAATTGTGACGGCGTGGATTTTTTAATCCATGTTATTACAAAATACAATATTTAATGAGAAATAGTATTCTATTGGGATTAATAAATAGGGTTATGGTAGGTCTGTAATTTTTTTCAAAAATAAATTAATGGGGGTACATAGATATTTTTTAAATAAGTTTAAGAATTGTTTTTAGAATTTTGTATCTTCCTGCAAAATGTTTATCATTTTAATTTTCTTTTTTGTCTTCGTTTTTAATTGTTTTCCGAATCCTGATGTCTGTTTGAAAATATAAATATTACAATTCGCAAAAGCCATCCATTTCATTGAAAAAATGTGTTTAATCCAACAAAAAAAAGTATCTAATAAACAATTCATCATAAAATATTGAAACAGAGAAATTTTCACAGACAATTTTTTAAAGAAAAAAAAAAAACAATGAAAATAAAATCCCCACTTTTCGTCGGTCGAAACAAAAGTATCATCAATCAAAGTGTCGGAGAACATAATTAAAGAATCAATCTTCTTTTTAGCTGTAGGCAGAAAACATAATTCCGGCGAAAGATATTGATAATGTATTTTTTGTTTCGTTTGAAAACAGAAAAAAATTCCAAATTCGTAATTAAATATTTAAAAAAACATCTTAAAAGAATGAAAAAAAAACTTAAAGACAAATTTCAAAATATTTTAAATATTGAATTCATCAATGCCTAAAAGTTATTTGCTTATAGAAATTCGCTGAATATTTGCCAAGCGAAAATAGTTTTCATGATATTCCCAAGTTTTGTAGATTTTTATAATCAATTTTATAATGGTGCCCTGCAATTTGAATTGAATTGAAAGTTGAAAAATATAAAATTAATCTGCCTGTAATATCATTAAATCACCAACATTTGAGGTTAATCCATTCATTGTTATGACATTGTAATTACGATAGTAATTAAATATATTTGTCCGCAATATGTTTTTATTATTAATGGTTAAGTTAATTACAAATTAAGAGCAATTATTATTAAAAAAACATAAAATGTTGTATCAAATTTTATATTGTATAATATAATCTTAAGTTGTGGATTAATATATTGAATTTTTTAAGTAAAAATCCTATAATTTAAGGCTAATGAGGGTATATACATTGTGAAAAATTTGCCCGTCTATATAACCGTTATACCTTAAACTTAAATAATTATGTTTTTCTGAAAGTTTAAAAATCACAACACTAATGTATACATGTGTGCAACTTTATTATCTTCATCATTAGTTTTGAAGTTTTATTTCTAAATATATTCTCGATAATTGCAAAAGTTTGATTTTTTTTCTGTGCATCTTCTTCTTATTTCTAAATCAATGCCATTCACGAATGAGCGTTTGCTCCCTTAATAACACACACACGCACACATAGCCACACACATATTGGCGCACAAAATAATCGCAAGTGTAAATTGAAACTTTCTTTAGTTTCCACTAATGAAAATTAAAAATACATTACTTGCACACAAGTTTCCGGAGTTAAGAAGTGCAAACTAAAATCTAAAGTAAAAAATAAGTATTCAATACTTTTCATTTAGAATTACTTATTTTTTTGTAAAGGAGAAAAGAAGAAAATTTGTTTCGAATTTATTTCAATTATTGCCAAATCTGATAAAAAAAAATAGAATGGATGCTAAGGCGAAAAGTTGTGAATTATAATTGCAATTTGGTTTAATTGAATTTTGAAGAGTTTGAATGTAAGTGTAATTGAAATATTTGTTAAAAAAATCAACCTACTAAATAAAGTGCTTCAATGCACATGTTTTAAAATTAGTGAGCCAATGAAACTGTGTTCAAGCATTGGATCATTTGACAATTCGGATTAAGCAATTCAAAGCAAAGTTTTAATATTTTTACCAAACATAGCTTAAATCCAAAAATGGGACCCACAAGTCTACTCCTTCTCGACCTGAAAAGCAAAAGTTAAAAAAATGGATCCAAAATTGCGAAAACAAATTATAAATCAAATTATTTTTGAACACATTTTGTAGTGCTCTGATCACTGGTTGGAAAAGTGAAATCAGATTTTGAAAAATTAAATAAAATGAATACAAAATGTAGGATTTCACATAATAAAACCATATTTACATAATTAGCCGAATAATATTTACACAACTTCCAAGAAAATGTAACTATCTGTGGTACTACATTCTGAGCTTGGGCAATCCATCACGATATTTGCACCCTCTTGACGACTAGAGTTCAACAAATATTATTATTACTAATATTCAGTACAGCCCTTATAATTAATTGTCCAGATTTCCTTCACCGTGGGTTGTGTTCTAATGTTCGGCTGTCAATTGCGGCCTATAGATAGACTCGAAAAAGCACAAACTATTAAGTTTTCGGTCCACTTCATCCCAAAATTATTATCTGATCATCACCGAAAATTATAGGCGTTGTCCTTGACCATACCTGGATTCTTACAAATTTTCAAAGCGATCATCGCTTTATTTTCGCCCTCTAATGTGGTAATTGTTTACTAAATAATATATGAATACGTAAGCACCCGTAAATATTGAAGTGTAACTCCCACATCCGAGTACATACGACAATGTAATTGGTATCAATTTAAAGGTCAACCACTCCTCTTGGATGTACTATCAACTTCTTGTGTCTATATCCTTCAGGGAAAAATATATACGCTATAGAATAAAATTTTCACACAAATTTCCTTCACCGTGGGTTGTGTTGTCAAAACAGGCATGGTTATTCTTGCGGCCCGATTCCCTTCTCCATGTAAAAACACAAAAGTGAAGTTTTCGGACTTCATCAAAAATTAAGTATTTGGTCATCACCTAAAATTATATTAACCGACCTTTACCAAAACCAATAGTGGTCTTCATTGGGCCGAACACAACCTACATGCAAAATTTCGAGAAGATTGGTCCATAACTGTGGCCTGTATCGTATTTACAAATTATAATGGACAGACGGACACAACTATGTTGTCAGGGTATTATAGCTTTGTGCAGCCCCAAAAGTTTGTAACGCCGCGAAATATTGGCCCTAGACCCACATTTTAGTATACCGATCGTCATATCTCGACTAGCTGAGTCGATCTAGAAATGTGTGTCCGTCCGTCCATTAAAATTTGCAAACACGATACAGGTCACAGTTATGGACCAATCAACTCGAAATTTTGCATGTATGCTGGGTTCTGGCCAGTGAAGACCCCCTATTTTGGAAATGATCGGTTAATATTTAGGTGATGAAATGGACCAAAAACTTTATTTTTGTCGGTTTTTCTGGTCGCTCCAGAGGCCGCAATTTTGGTCCAAACACCGAATTGTTGCCTGGAGAAGGGGATCGGGCCATAGAATAAGCATGCCTGTTTTGATAAAGATTGGGCATTATTTAGCGGGTCAAATGGACCCTGACTTTTGTGTAGAAAATGACAAAATGTGTATTCTATGGCGTATATATTTCCTCCTGAAGGACATAGAGACGAAAAGTGTATATTATATCCAACTGGAGTAGTTTGCCTTTGAATTGATACAAATTGCATTGTCGTGTCTACTCGGATGTGGGAGTGACACTTAAATATATACAGGTCATTACGTATTCATATATTTTTTAGTAACCCATTACCACACTAGATGACGGAAATATAGCGCTTTGAAATTTTCCATGAGTATCCAGGTATGGTCATGGACAACGCCTATAATTTTCGGCGATGATCATATAAAAATATTGGTATGATGTGGATCAAAAACTTATTTTTTTAGTAGGGCTGGACTGAATTTTAGTAGGGCTGTACCGAATTATTATGATTATATAGCGAAATGCTTTCCATGCTCAGAATATAGAACCACAGAATGTTAGATTTTCGAGGAAGTTGTGTAGGGTATCATATGGTCGGCCCCGTCCGACTATACTGCTCGGCTCACTGGTTTATTTTACAGGGTGTTAAATAGAAGTGAACAAAGAGAAAACTCGGTACATTTTACAGTTGAGAAAGGCGAAAATGCAAACCAAGCTGCTAAAATTGTAAATGGTGTTTTTGGTTCCGATACTGTAACAGCTAAATATGTGTGACAGGTAGGCCGCTCGTCGGAAAATGTCGATAAAATTGGAGAACTAATCGAACTTGAACGGCCTGTTAGCAGTCGTAACATCGCCCATGAGCTAAAATTTTAATGCGTCCGCCATACAGTCCCGACTTGGGACAAGCTATTATCGTATTTTTCTTGCCTTGCAAAAGTTCTTCAATGATAAAAATTTGGTATCTATTGAGGATTGTGAGAATCTACTATTACATTTCTTTGGCAAATATAGAGGACTTCTGTGAGAGAGGCATTATGAAGTTACCTTTAAAATGGCAACAAATCATGCAACAAAACGGTGCAAATTTCGGACATTCCGAAGCATGAATTGAAAATAATGAATTTATTTTGCCAAAAACTAGTATTATCGGCAATAACGGTCACAATATTCGTGACAGAGAACATATCAAGGCATCGATTGATGCTATAACCATTAAAATATACTCTGGCACTGCTGAAACTCATTCTTTTCCAAATATTATATATATCAGTCTCATATAGGAATTTTTGGATGATTATCGTAAAATTGCTAATAATTTTCACTGTGATTAAAATCACCAATTCCATCTCTTTTATTTACCGTCATTTCATGTTAATATTTTGACACATGTCAATTATATTTCCAAAATGTAAATTTTGACTTGGACCTCATGCCATTATTAAACCGTTACCCATAATGATATAAGAGACCCCTCAAAGTCCTATGATTTGAAATATATAATTTTTTCCCCTCAGAAATTGACTTTTTGCCAAAAAATTAATGCCTGGCCCAAAATGCATTGGTATTTTAATTTTTCAATCGGAAACTGTCTATTTTATACAAACTCCTTTCACTATATCTACAGCCGAAATCGTTTATAACGACATATCTATTATAACGATCGAAAATATCAAGAAAAGTTCTGCCCTTTATTTTATATCACTTATAACGACATATAGCTTTTAGCGACCAATTTCAACGGTATTTTGAATATCAAAATAATGTCCCGGCCCTGTCTTTACAGAATTTGTGTTTCTTTTCCCATTAATTACTTTTAAATTTCATTAAATGAACATTGTTCCGACATTTAAAGTGACCTATAATAACGAATTTTAGGTTCCATCAATCGTACTTATTTTACACATTGATGAAATATATTAGCAGAACTCTGTACGTCGTCGTTGTTTTAAAACGCGAGGAGGCTTTAAAGCAATTAATTAATGCCATTTTTTTGCTTTGCTCTGCTGCTACTCTGTAAACTTTAATGACTTTCAGGCAATAGCAACACAAAAACAAGAACAACTTCATAGGCCATCACCTGCTGGGAAATGTTTCATTAAATGCCATTCATTAAAGCCAAAACGAATGAATTAAGCAATAGCAGCAGCAACAAATAAAAAAAGAAAAAAACACACTAGCCAGGGTTTGGCCACTGAACTGGATTTACATGGCTCGTTAGTGCGAATATTATAACGAAAAAATCAACAGTATTTCCGAATTTATGAAGATAATCATGGCAAATATTTTGGCAACGTTAATTGATTTTTTCTTCTTCTTGGTAGTCGGCCTACTCAACGGGGCCACTTGCAATCCTTTATTTTGTATTTTTTATCGTTTGGGTAACTTGAATTATAATCAGGTCATAAAGAAACGGTTACAATGTTCATCAGAAAAATTGCCATTTGATTATAAAATATTCTCGTGTATATTTTTTGGAATCTTTTATTAACATATTTCAACATCTTATTCACTTTCATTATGACTGTGGTGGCCACCCATCATCTACCAGATGTGAAAATGTCGACATGTTGCCAGCCGTAAGATTTATCGCTGTAATATATTTTTATCTTCTTCTTTTCGTGAGCTTAACTTAAACAACTTTCTCAACTAAATTAAAATAAGTTATCCTTTGGGTAAACGCGGCCACACACTAACACACACTGGCACACAGTCAGTCAGTCACACTCATTAGAAGGTAAGTTAAATTGTTAGCTTTCAACATTCTTTTGTGTGTCCGTTTCCGTTTTTTGTTTGTTTTGTTTTTTCGTCATGTCTGATGGTGATGACTATCCTGTGTGTGTCCATGGGCGACTATCTCTCTCTCTCACTCTCAGAAACTAATGAGTGTTAATTTGTAAATTTCTTTACATGTTAACATTATTGGGGTGATAAATGCCCACCGAGGAGAAGTTCTAGTTAAAACCAGTGAGCGGAGCAGTATAGTCGGACGGGGCCGACCATACAATACCGTACACAACTACCACTGAACTCAAATTTTCTACGGATGTGTATTCCGAGCCTGGGCAATATTTCGTGATATTTGCACAATCTTTCCCGATTAGAGGTAAACAGCACCTCTTCCTCACACTGACATATTTTCCGAATATTACGAGTATTCAGTACAGTTATTGTCCAGATTCCCTTCACCGTGGGTTGTGTTGTTGTAGATCGACTCGAAAATAACACAAAAAATTAATTTTTCGGTCCACTTCATTCCAAAATTATTATCTGATCATCACCGAAAATTATAGGCGTTGTCCTTGACCATAACTGGAACCTCATGAAACATTTCAAAGCGATCAGCGCTATGTTCGGCTCTCTAGAGTGATAATGGGTTACTAAATAACATACAAATACGGAGATACCTGTAAATATTTAGGTGTAACTCCCACATAAGAGCACATGCAACAATATAATTGGTCTTAATTTAAAGGTCATCCACTCCTCTTGGATATAATATAAACTTTTCGGGTCTATGTCCTTCAGGGGTAAATATATACGCTATAGAATACAAATTTTGTCATTTTTCACACAAAAGTCAGGGTCCATTTGATCCGCTAAATATTGAACGAACGGCCTGTGGAGCGACCAGAGAAACCGACAAAAATTTAGTATTTGGTCCATTTCATCCCCTAAATATTAACCGACCTTTCCCAAAAACAATAGGGGTCTTCATTGGCCAGAACCCATCCTACATGCAAAATTTCGTAAAGATTGGTCCATAACTGTGGCCTGTATCGTGTTTACAAATTATAATGGACTCTTACAAACTTTTGGGGCTGCACAAAGCTATAATACCCTGACAACATAGTTGTGTAGGGTATAATTATCTGAAGTTACAAAAGGAATATTAGAAAAGAATTTGCCAATTTAATATAATTTCAGTTCTTCAAATGTGTCATAATATGAGAAAATATTTTAAGGGGACCCACTATGGGCCAGAGATGACACGTACAAAGGATGCAAGGACGCTGATTACGATTCTGCATTATTATCTTTTTTTCGGCAGATGACTGTACCGATAGATTTCTCGTAAATTATCGATCAAACAATTTCAGATGTATGTTGGAAGCATGACATTTCGCCGTAAATTAAATTATATTACTGTTTTTTGGTTTGTGCATTCAGTTGTGAGTTGTAGGGTGTTAAAAATGGAAGTGAACAAAGAGAAAATTCGGTACATTTTACTGATTTTCTTGGACAAAGACGAAAATGCAAGCCAAGCGGTTAAAATTGTGAATGGTGTTTATGGTTCCGATACTCTAACAGCCATGGTTCCGTAGATTTAGTTCAGGGATTTTTGATGTTAAAAATGCACCTCGCCCAGGTAGACCGGTCGTCGAAAATGTTGATAAAATCAGAGAAATGATGGACAGGCATTTTAGCAGAAATGAACAACAGGAGAGGTGTCGTGGTCCACCAGGACAACGCTAGGCCACACACATCTACAGTGACTCCACAGAAACTTCGGGAACTTGATTGGAAATTTTAATGCATCCGCCATACAGTCCGGTCTTGGTACCAAGGGATTATTATATTTTTCTTGCATTGCTAAATTTCTTTAATGATAAACCAGTGAGCGGAGCAGTATAGTCGGACGGGGCCGACTATATGAAACCCTAGAAAACTTCCACGAAAATCTAACTTTGCGTTATTTGCACCCTCTTGCCAACCGACTAAAGGTCAACAAATATTACTAATATTCAGTAGACGAGGGCTGTACTTGTCCAGATTCTCTTTACCGTAGGTTGTGTTGTGATGTTGGGCTTTCAATTGCGGCCTATAGATCGACTCAAAAAAAAAAAAAAAACACACACACACACATAAAAAGTTAATTTTTTGGTCCACTTCATCCCAAAATTATTATCTGATCATCACCGAAAATTATAGGCGTTGTCCTTGACCATAATTGGAATCTCATGGAAAATTTCAAAGCGATCAGCGCTATATTTCCACCGTCTAGGTTACTAAATAATGTCTGAATACGTAAGAACCCGTAAATATTTAAGTGTAACTCCCACATCTGAGTACATTCGACCATACGACTATCAACTTCCCGGGTCTAGGTCCTTCACGGGCAAATATATATGCCATAGAATACAAATTTTGCCATTTTTCACACAAAAGTCAGGGTCCATTTGACCCGCTAAATATTGACCGATCTTTATCAAAATATGGCGGAAATTGGCCATTCCGAAGCATGCTAAATAAAGTCATATAGTTCATATAAAAATAATGGATTTTTCCCCAGCCTAATATATATTTTTTTTTCAAACTTAAATCTAGTTCGAAGGTGGAGAAATATTGGTCCACTCCTTTTGATGCACCCCCAAATTTATAAAAACCTGTATAATATTTGGAAATGGGACTGTTTGGTTGACTCCTTTTATTTTTAATCTAACCTAGATCAAGTACGAAGATGGGTCCCACCTCCTTCTGGATCTCCTACAAAGTACAAAAAAGAATTCTGTAGATGGGACCAATCGATCCACTCCTTCTGGAAAATCCCTCACAGATGGGTTAATATTTTGAAATGTGATAAATCAGTATCAAAATAATTGAATGCCAGATTATCTAACTTAGACCATGTCTGAAGAAGGGACCAATCGATCCACTCCTTCTAGTAAATCCCTCCCAACAATTTTTGAAAATTAGTTGATTAAATATCAATCGAAAGAAATGTCCGGTTAACACAAGCTGTGAACATTGTAATATTTTTACCCAAACTAGACCAAGTCAACAGATAGAACTGATAGGTCCACAACATTATTGAAATTTATCAATCCAATATTACCGTTTGGAATGTCCGAATTGATTCAAACGTATAGTAGTACTTTCACTGAACCTAGATCAAGATCAAGTTTGTAGATGGGAGTCATCGAAAAACTCCTTCTGACAACTTTCCCACAATGTACGCAAATTTGGTCATTTACAAATTTCCCATAAATCCGAATTGTTGCTTTAACTACACATCATAATATTTTAACCAAGCTCAGATAAAGACTGAAGATGGGGGATCCATTGGACCTCTTTTTCTGCTACCTCATCAACAATGGGTAAAAATATTGAAAACTTAAAGTTCATATAAAGCGAATGGAGTATCCGACATATTATTCTGCTACCTCCCTCACAAACTGTCATTTGCTGCAACACCGGGCTAAATAAAAAAAATGCGTTTTAAATATTAAATTGACTCACACCCTATAAGGAACAGAGGAACGTTCACAGTTTTCAATCTGTTAAAGGAGATATTCTTCTAAATTTTTTACATAACATGAAGTTTGACATGTCGAACAATAATAATAATATAATATTAATATCTATCTTCAAAACGGACTTACACTTTTTTACTTGTAAATGGAGCAGGATCTCTTATAGAATTCTCGAATTCTCAAGTAAATAGTTCACATCATAAGGTCTGGAGATCTTCATATTCATTAATTTTGTCGATTGTTGTTATTCAACCGATTTGTACTTGGACCTAAATGCGTATGATTTATGTGAGAGCATACCGTGTTGATCATACGCTATGGTGTTCGACGAACATTACTCTTTGTGGGCGATTGACTTCAAGCTCAAATATCTTTAATTTCTTAAAAATTAAAAAAATAGAAAAATCATAAATTTATTAACTTCTTCAAAATTCTTCAAATTTCCCTAAATATTTTCCCCTCTATTATATATTAAAATATATTTTTCCATATTTTAAATATTCTCTTAAATGAATGCATCAACTTTTCACGAGAAATGCCGAGAAAACCCGAAATTTATTAACGCTTTAAAGAGTCGTTGTACAAATGATTATTATTATCGATTTAATATGGACCGTCATGCGTATGATTTATGTTGGAGCATACAGTGTTGATCATACGCTATGGTGTTCGACGAACATTTCTCTTTGTGGACTTCAAGCTCAAATATCTTTAATTTCTTAAAAAATTAAAAAAATAGAAAAAACCATAAAATTCCATACATTTTCCCCATTATTATACCCTACACAACTATTTTCTCAGGGTATTATAGCTTTGTGCAGCCCCAAGTGTTTGTAACGCCGCGAAACCTTTAAGTATACCGATCGTCATATCTCGACCAGCTGAATCGATCTAGACATGTGTGTCCGTCCGTCCGTCTGTCCATTATAATTTGTAAACACGATACAGGTTACAGTTATGGACCAATTTTCACGAAATTTTGCATGTAGGATGGGTTCTGGCCAATGAAGACCCCTATTGTTTTTTTTGACAAGATCGGTTAATATTTAGGGGATAAAATGGACCAAAAACTTAATTTTTGTCGGTTTTTCTGGTCGCTCTAGAGGCCGCAATTATGACCCAAACATCGCGAATTTTTACATAGAGAAGGGGATCGGGCCAAATAATAAGCATGCATGTTTTAATGGGGATCGGTCAATATTTTAAATAAAAAAATTACAAAAATTCTATAGCGTATAGATTTACCCCTGAAAGACATAGACCCGAAAAGCAGTTGGTATATCCAAGGGCAGTGGTTGACCTTTAAATTTATACCAATTATGTGGTCGTATGTACTCAGAAGTGTGAGTTACATTTTAATATTTACAGGTGTTTATGTATTCAGATATTATTTAGTAACCCTTTACCACGCTAGAGGGCGGTAATGTAGCGCTAATCGCTTTAGAATGTTCCATGAAGTTCCAGTTATGGTCAATGATAACGCCTACAATTTTCGGTGACGATCAGATAATTATATTGTTATGAAGTGTCTTAATTTTTTGTGTTTTTCGACTGAACATTAGTTATAAATGTCGGTCTAGTTGGTCAAGATGGTTTAAATATCGCGAAATATTGCCCAAGCTCAGAATATAGATCCACAGAAAGTTAGTTTTTCTTGGAAGTTGTGTAGGGTATCATATGGTCGGCCCTGTCTGACTATACTGCTCCGCTCACTGGTTGTATATTATTATTTTTTTTTTCAAATTCCAAATATTCGCATATGGTCGGCCCCGTCCGACTATACTGCTCCGCTCACTGGTTGTATATTGTTATAATTTTTTTTTCAAATTCCAAATATTCTCATAAAAGAATACATCAACTTTCCACGACAGAAAAAATAACATAACTGAAATTTATTAACGCTTTAAAGAGTCGTTGAACAAATGATTATCATTATCATGTGCTGCAGTGCAATTTGTGCTCAGCAATTTGCAATTATGCAACATTTGGTGTCAACACCTTTACGTGTGCGCCTTCACACTCGACTGCCTTTTGCATTGTGTGAACTGGAAAACGGCGAATATACAAATGTATGTGTATTGATGTGTGTGCGAGTGTGTCGCTGTTTGTGTATGTCTGTGCAAATGAACGACTGTTGGAACCACAAGGTGTGAGGATTTATTTGCTGACTGTCGTCGTATCGTAGTCGGCAACAACGTCACCGGCGTCATTGTTGTCGTTTGAAGAAACACACATAAAGAAGTGGAGTGGTTGGTTGATTGGGTGGCAGGTAGGTTCTCCGGTACGTTGGTACCCTTCTGTTGACTGGGCCAACGGAGTATAACATTTCCCAACGTGGCAGCGATGTCATTATTTACGGTAAACACAATGAGGTTGCAAATTGGTTGTACGCTCCGCTGAAAAGACCATAAGCAGTGTAAGAAGTGAAATTCAACCATTGGACAAATTAACTTAACTCAGGAAAAAATGGGAAATGTTGTGTGTTTTGTGAGTGTGTTTTAATGCATTCTTTTTTGGTTTGTTGCATGGAAATCTAAAAGCCAACTTAATTTGTTTAATTACATATGTTTGAAGTGCATGGTTGAAAAATTCATAAACAGATTAGTTAGGAATAAGTTATAACTGTTTAGGTTAATTTTTTTCATAGAATTGAGAAATATGAAATAAATATAAAATCACAATATTATATTGTACAGTATTTTGGACATTTTCGGGAAATACAGTAAAATAGCTTAGAATTTTTCAAATAAGTTAATAATTTTATTTTAGTGAAACTTTAGAGAATTCGGTTCGAGAGTTATTCTAAAAATCATCAAAAATTTTATATTTCTTAAGAACTTTTCAATTTCATCTTAAGGTTCTTTTGAAAACTTTAACGATGATTACACGCAGATAAAATGGACAGATGACAGAAAATTGTGCAATATATAAACAACTCAGAAGAAAAAAATAAAAAAAAGTTTTATGATTTTTCGATTTTTTTATAATTTTACCTACCCATTATCGGTTTCAAAAATCCGATATTTTTATACCCTCCACCATAGTATGGAGGGTATATTGATTTTGTTTTTCCGTTTGTAACTCATCGAAAAAATCATTTCCGACTGTCTGTCCTTCTGTCTGTTGTAATCACTATAGCGTCTAAACGAATTGAGATAGATCGCCAAAATTTTGCATAGAGTCGTCTTTTTTCTGCAGGCAGGTCAAGTTCGAAGATGGGCTTTACCGGTCCACGTTTAGGCTTAACTCGCATATAAGGGCACCCCCCCAATTTTCGGTATTTTGATGTTCTTGAGCGCGTTTTTCAACTGAATTCGTTGAAATTTGGTACATTGAGTTCTTATTGGGTAGCAAATCTCTCCACTAAAAATTGGGGGGTTTGATCGCATTTTTCGACCGAATGCGCTGAAATTTGGTACTTTGAGTTCTTATTGGGTAGGAAATCTCTATACTAAAAATTATAAATATAAGTCAATTTTTTCGGGTAGCCCCCATATAAGGCTACCCCCAATTTTCGGTATTTTAGGGTTATTGAGCGCGGTTTTCAACCGAATTCGCTGAAATTTGGTACATTGGGTTCCCATTGGGTACCAAATTTTCCCATTAAAAATTATAAATATAGGCCCACTTTTTCTGGTAGCACCCATATAAGGGTACCTCCCAATTTTCAGTTTTTGGGAGGGTTTTGACCGGATTTTTTAACCGAATTGGCTGTAATGTAGTAATTTCAGTTATTATTGGATAGCAAATCTCTCCACAAAAAAATATAAACTTCCAAACTTTGCAAATCGTTATTTTTCTTCTCAAAATTAATCCAGTTTGAATATGGTATCTGGATGTGTCCACTCCTCCTGGTACCTCCACAACAGAACTATCACAATTTTGCTGATTTGGAGCAAATTAACTAACATCTTAACCTTTGTAATCTGATAAGATGAGGCTTATCGGTCTACAACTTTTAGTAACTGTGTGAAAATTGAAAAATCTTTTCCATTTTCCATTTAAGTCCTGTAACATTTATTCGCAACAAATTCAAAGTAAATATTCATATTGAAGTCAACGACTGCTTGCTTTCTCCCGCATATCGGTCATTTCTACAAAGAAAACAAAACTTCTACTGACATTTGAAAACAAAGAACGAATGGTGACAGCCGTTGTGCTTCAACAATATGTCATCAGCACTTCATGTAGAAGGTTAAAATGACAGAACTTGGGGATACACAGGGAGTAAACTTGAAAATGATTTAGTAGGTCAGTAACATCGTTGGGATGCATAAACTCAAATACGCACACAAACACACTCGCATTTACACAACAATGAAACGAACCACCATCTAGTGCACATAATGTTTCAGCCAGTGTTCTCTAAATAAGGGAAGGGAGAACGGAAGAGAAAAGTGTGTTTGAAAGAGAATAGAATACAAAAACTTATGTGCTCCTCCGATTCAATTTTCAAATAAAGTTTAAGTGATTTTCTAACGAAAGAGAGTTTTATTTGCATTTCTTGCCGAAAAGTACTCTTCTCGTCCACACTCAAGTGCTTTTTGTGTACTAAAAAACTTACGCTTACGCGTAATATTTGAAAGCTTCGTAGTGCTATAGTTTTATTGTATTTTGTTTCTGGCGAAGTAAATGTAAAAGGCAACATGTTGCCAATGCCAGAGCATCCTGCAACATTGTTCCTATAAATGGATGTTTTTGAAATTCTTGGTTTTATGTTTAAGACACGACAGTTTTCAACTTTATATTTTTTATCGGTTCTTATACCCTCCTAATGACTAATATGTCTCATCGAAATATTAACATTAGACCCCAATACGACTAACTGGGGTCTAATTCGCTTTGAATTTAATTCACAGGATTGTAAAATGTTGACCCTTTGTGGGGGATGTAAACATATTACGATGTGCAAAGTTTTGATGAAATTGAATAAATATTCCGTACGTTTCATATGAGATTTACACGTTTTCAAAATGTCGGCCCTTGTGGGGGAGATACTAGATAGAGTATATCCCGATAAGTCCCATCTGACAAAATTAACAAAATTTAGTTCAAATCGAATAGTCCATTCGCATGGTATAACAATCAAATTTTCAGCAAAATATTGACCATTTCGAACTTGATATAAGTGTGGAAGAAATATTACGATGTGCGATGTAAATCGCCTTCAAATTGACGGAAACGTATTCGGGTTCTAAGGTATATGTAAACCCTCAATATTGATCACGCTGAGGAGATAAACAAGTTACCCTGGTCTTTAAAATAATTTTCTTAAAAAAAAATCACAAAATTCGTTCCTGAAATATTTAACAAATTAACAAATGTATTCATAAACCAGTGAGCGTAGTAGTATAGTCGGACGGGACGACCATACGGCCTCTGGAGCGACCACACACCGACAATAATTATGTATTTGGTCCATTTCACCCCCTAAATATTAATGTCTAGATCGATTCAGCTAGTCGAGATATGACGATCGGTATACTTATAGTTGGAAGGGTCTAGGACCAATATTACGCGGGGTTACAAACTCTTAGGGCTGCACAAAGCTATAATACCCTGGTCAACAACTCTATTTTTCTTATCCTGGCATATTTTTCGAATCTGGGGAGAACATTTACGCCGTAACATGCATTTTGGTTGATTTGATCCGCTGAATAAGAAAAAATGACCGATCATTAGCAAAACAGTCGTTCTAATTAGTTGACCAGATTCCCTTCCCCTAGTTTTGTGTAGTATAGTTCGGCTTCTATTGTGGTATAAATAGATAATTAAAAAAGGGTTTCCAGTCCATTTCATCCCATATATCTATCATCTATCTAATCACCACCGTCGTTATGTAAAATTTCAAAACGACCAGCGCGAATTTCATGACCTCAGTAGGGTAATGACAATACAAAACAAAATCAGAATAGGTAGACCTTTGTAAATAATTAGGTAGGCATCCCACGCCAAAGTCCATACATTAATGTAATTGTTAGCAATTGAAGGCCAACCACACCTTTTGGATATACTGCCATATTTGCTGGTCTATGTCCCTTTGGGTTGACTATATAAGTCATAGAATGCAATTGCTGTCGTTTTTCACACAAAAGTCTCGGTCCAGTTGACCCGCTAAATATTGACCGATTGTCATGAAATTAACCATGTTTGTTCCTTAGTCTATTCACTTTCATCATCTACAAATTCGTGATGTTCGGTAATAATTATGCCCTGTAGAGCAACCAGAACAAGAAATAAAAACCAGTAAGCGGAGCAGTATAGTCGGACGGGGCCGACCATATAATACCCTACACAACTTCCACGAAAATCTAACTTTGCGTTATTTGCACCCTCTTGCCAACCGACTAAAGGTCAACAAATATTACTAATATTCAGTAGACGATGGCTGTACTTGTCCAGATTCTCTTTACCGCGGGTTATGTTGTGATGTTGGGCTTTCAATTGTGGCCTATAGACTCAAAAAAAGAACAACAAAAACATATTAAGTTTTCCGTCCACTTCATCCCAAAATTATTATCTGATCATCACCGGAAGTTGTAGGCGTTGTCCTTGACCATAACTTGAATCTCATGGAAATTTTCAAAGCGATCAAATTAAAGGTCAACCACTCCTCTTGAAAATACTTTTTGGGTCTAGGTCCTTCAGGGACGCCATAGAATACACATTTTGTTATTTTTCACACAAAAGTCAGGGTCCATTTGACCCGCTAAATATTAATCGATCTTTATCAAAACAGGCATGCTTATTCTTTGGCCCGATCCCCTTCTCCATGTAAAAATTTGCGGTGTTTGGCCCATAATTGCGGCCTCTAGAGCGACCAGAAAATCAGACAAAAATATAGTTTTTGGTCCATTTCATTCCCTAAATATTAACCTATCTTTTCCAAAAACAATAGGGGTCTTCATTGGCCAGAACCCATTCTACATGCAAAATTTTGTGAAGATTGGTCCATAACTGTGACCTGTATCGTGTTTACAAAATATAATGGATAGACGGACGGACTGACACACATGTCTAGATCGACTCAGCTAGTCGAGATATGACGATCGGTATACTTAAAGGTGGGATTGGACGAATATTTCGCGGCGTTACAAACTTTTGGGGATGCACAAAGCTATAATACCCTGACAACATAGTTGTGTAGGATATAATAAAACTGACCAAAAATAATAGCGATCTGCGTTGGCCAGAATCGGTTCAACATACAACATGTCGATTGGTCAACAAGTGTGGTCTGTAAGGTCTTTCCAAATTATAATGGACAAAAGGACAAATTATAATTGAAGCGAGGTATACTAAAAGGTGTATCTAGGCTCAATATTTCGCTGCGTTAACATCTGCTTAGTCCACATAAAGAAACAACACCCTGACAACATAATTGTATATAGTATAAATACTAATTGAAAATGCTCTTAATTATCCGTGCTTGTTACAGTCCTTGAAAAACGTTCCAAGCTTATGATAGTCCTGGAAAAATGTTTCTTTATAAATATATGCTTATAATGGTTACTGAAATAAACTGAAAGAAATCCTAATAATGGTTACTGAAAAAAATTCTTGGAAGGTTGTTGACAAAATATAGCTTTTAGCTGTTGTGAATGTTGATGTTGTGAAAACAACAATCAAAACAATAAATAAACTTTCTTTGATTTTTATTTATAATTAATTACTACCAACCAACTCCTCAATATTTCATTCCCACATAACTTCCACATCAGATCATATTACTATTCGCTGTCGTTGTGATTGGAACTCATATAAATCGTATGAAAACAAAACAAAACCAACAAGTCATTGAAGTAACATTCAATATTCAATGGGGCAAATCCCACACCCCTCCACCAAACAAACACTGTTCGAACTAACCACAAAATGAACAGATGAAACATAAATCTCCCATCAAAGAAAAAAAAACAAAAAAAAACTGCTGACAGTGGCAAAAGTTCTATTGAGGCAGGCGTTACGACTCACTTATCTTCTACTTGACCTTTTTCCGGTTGAAATGTATTTTCATTATCATCACTTTGGGTTCACTTGTGGGGTGAATACTAGACGTGGGACACTTGCTCCATATATATTCATATGGAAAGAGAGAGATAGAGAAAGAGAGAGGTTGAGAGGCGGTAGTCTGAGATTGAAAACCTTGAACTATTGCAAATGATGAGAATATTGTTATCATTGGTAGTTTGCAAGCAAATATGTGTCCCATCCACAAAAAAAGACCAATACCACAAAGGCTATTGGGGGATTTGTTTAAAGATTTTTTGTTGTTGTTGTAAAATGAGGACCAGAATTTTACCAGGATTTTTTCTTCTCCATCTCCGTCTGTATGACTCTGACATGGTTCCTCAATTTTTCAGCCATTGATGTCTACCGTTTTCAAAATTGATATGCATGTGTGTGACCAGTTGGTGTTTCACAGGAATAGCTTCCTGGGATTTTATGATAGTATACATCATTGTTATGCATTCCAAACATTCATATCCATAGCCATTACATTGCTTCAAAATTTACTTACTAACTGGGGGATAAAACTGGTAATGCCATCAAGGTCTTGACTGGCTTACAATGGTATCCTCATAGAAGGCATAAACAGAGTATATTTTTGTTGGTATTGTTGCCATTGAATACGCCAAACATGTGGGGAATTATTGAGAAAACTAAGCCAAGGCACGTGTGCTACGGATGTGCCTGTTTTTTTTTCGTTCGACATATGTGTACTGTTAGATATATTCGTTGCAACACTTTTCCTTTCCCTATGTCAGATTGTGTGTGAGTTCTGTTTTTTTAGAACAACAAATTGAAAAATAAAACTTTACACAAACAAACAAACGTTATACATTTACATTACCAGACGGCTCTTCAAAACTGCATTGGCCAAACAAATGCCTGCAGTAGTCAGAAGTTTCATTCCTGGCATAGAGACGATCTCTCCATTGAGATCCTATTATCGTTGTTAGAACCCAAATATGTGCTTGTCATAACCATCCTCAGATCCTTATGGAGTATGTCTGGATGCATGCTTCATAAGTTTGTATTTTTACAACATCAATGGCAATGCAAGTAGTGCATTGATGCTTATCATCAATGCTAAATTGAAATAGAAAATAGCTAAGCTGATGAAAGATGTTGCAACATGTGCCCATATCTTGTTCAAATTTTTGGTGTTAGTCTACTGCTCTAGAGAGACTTTAAGAAACAAGTAAATGCAAATGTAAGTAAGGCCGGGCCATAAGGAAACTTTAGAAAACATTTCAACAAGCAGAAGCAAAAAGCCAAATATTTCCGAGTGGGATAGTCGGACTGGGCCGACCATATGATACCCTACACAACTACCACAGAACTTAAACTTTCTATGGAAATGATTAGAGGTCAGCAGCTCATCTTCCATAACCTTGCATATTTTCCGATTTTTGACATTTTACACAGAATGGTTTGTTGATTACACTGAATATCGAACGACCATTAGTTGACTTGATTTCCTTCCCTGTGTGTTGTCATATACGGCTTATAATGTTGGCTATAGAGCGATTTAATCTGATCATCGACGAAAATTATAGGCATCACCCTTCAACATAATCCGGATTTCATGTAAAATCGCAAAGCTATCAGCGTGAAATTCAGACTAAACAATATCAGAATAGGTAGACCTCTGTAAATCTAGAACTCCCATACAACAATGTAAATGGTATATATGTAAAGTCAACTACCGCGGTCTATGCCCTTCTAGGGTAATTAAATACGCCATTGAATGCACTCTTTCCGTTTTTTTACTCAAAAGTCTGGGACCATTTGATCCTCTAACTATTGATCGATTATCATAAAAAGAGCCATACTTGTATCTTGGTCAGACCCCTTCCTCAGTGTAAAATTGTGTGATGTTCGAGACACAATTGTGGTCCCTCTCTAGCGAACAGAAAAACCCAAAAAAGATGTTTTTGGTCCATTTGATTTCCTAAATATTAACCGGTCCTTAAAAAAACGAAACTACTTGCAAAATGTCGTGACGATTGGTCCATAACTGTGGCATGTACCGCGTTTTCAAATTATAAGAGACGTAGTGTCGGACGGATACACATGTCTAGATCGCCTCAGCTATTTGAGATATGACGATCGGTATATAAAAGGATGGATTTAGGATCAATATTTAACCACAAGGCTTCTGAGAATTAAATTTTTCGCAAAGTTGTGTTAATCGAATTGTGCCCGGATCGGCTCGATTTATGTCGATAGATTCGTTTGTCAACCAAATCAGCTCTATAATGATATTTTTCGTTCTCGCAGGATAGAAAATATTTCTGCTAAGAATTATCAATATTAGCCCAATTTTTTAGGGTAGTCCACATAAAACGTTTTATCCCAAATTTAGCCATTTTGAAATTGTAATTTATAATTAAGATTTTTTTTTGCCTAGAAAATTTCCCTGCCAAAAATGATCAATATTGGCCTAATTTTCACGGATGTCCCCATATATCCGTACCCACCATTAGTCGGTTTGTTTTAAGGACATGTTTCAAGACATGTATGCCCGTCTGTCCATTATAATTTGTAAACACAATACAGGCCACAGTTATGGACCAACCCTCACGAAAATTTGCAAGTTGGATGGGTTCAGGCAATGACATGGACCAACAACTAAATGTTCTGTCTGGTTTTCTGGTCGCTCTAGAGGCCAAAATATGACCCGAACATCACGACATTTTACATGGAGAAGGGCATCGAGCCATGCCTGTTTTGATAAAGCGAGTCAAATGGACCCTGACTTTTGTGTAAAAAATTACAAAATTTATATTGTAATATATATATATATATATATATATATAGTAACCCATTATCACACTAGAGGCGGAAATACAGCGCTGATCGCTTTGAAATTTTCCATGAGGCTCTTTTCGGTCGCTATCAGATAAAAAATTTGGGATGGAGTGGACCGAATTCTTTATATCCTTCACCACACTGTGGTACAGGGTATTATGTCTTTGTGCATATGTTCGTAACAGTCAAAAGGAAACGAGATAGACCCATGGTTCCTTTTGAGAATATGCATAGAATCACTTTCTGAGTCGATTTATTCATGTCCGTCCATGTATTTTTTTGAACAAAGTACAGGTCGCATTTATAATCCGATTTGGATGAAATTTGGCGCATACCACTTATTTGGCCCAAGGACGAACCCTATTGTAATTGGGAAAATCGGGTAAGATTTAGATATAGCTCCCATATATGGTTTCGTCCGATTTAATGTAAATGGGGTACCAAAGTCCCTATATATCTTTCGATATGCACGAAATTTGGTATAGCCTACTGAATTAGGTCTAGAATGATGTGTACTATGTGTCGTGAAAATCGGTTCAGATTTAGATATAGTGGCTTCCATATATAATTTCGAATTATTTATGTTAATTGTAGACTAAAAATCAATAGGTGTCTGATTGAGATTAAATTTTGAACTGTGCACCATACCGAATAGCGTGTGTCAAGTTTCTTTAAATCGATTTACACAAATCGGTCCCACTGTGCCCAAATGAAATGAAATTTAGCATAGGTTCCAGAAAGACATAAAAATTACATATTTAACTTCGTTCAATTTCATGTCAAAATTCCTTCAAAAAGGCGAAGTTTTTTGGAATAATATGTAGAATATACCCAAAGTGGTGAAGGGTACTTTACTTCTTTCCTTACTGTTTTTTTTTTTTTTTTTTTTTTTGGGAATTTGGACAAGTAGTTAGAAGAGCTTTACTGAATATTAGTAATATTCGGAAAATGTGTCAGTGTAAGGAAGAGGCGCTGTTGACCTCTAATCTGGCAAGATGATCTAAAAATCAAGAAATATTTCCCAAACTCGGAATGAATATCGGCAGAATGTTAGAGTTACGTGATTGTTGTGTAGGGTATCGTATGGTCGGCCCCGTCCGACTATAGTGCTCCGCTCACTAGTTTTTTTTTATTTTCTGTGCCAAAGAAAATTAAGATTTAACAAATTTGCACAAGATAGTTTTCTAATTCTTTGAGCATTTGTATTAACTTAAGTACAGATAAATGTTGACAAGCTACTTTTTTGGCAACGGCTAACTAAACATATTTAAAATTTATGGACTTGAACCAACAAACACATACATATATTCCCAGAGCCCTGTCGAATGAGAAGGAAAAAACACACATACACATTTGCAACCAAAATTTATCGCAGGATTGGTGAGTTAAAGTGTATGCTAGTGGCATGACCACACACACCAAATTGTAGAGGACAAATTTGTTTTCTCTTCTCCTTTTTGTCCCAAAAACACACATCCAGTCCAAAAAAAGGATTTAACCCAAAATGATGTTGATATTATTTTTTACTGACTGACCTTTGGACGGATTTTGCATAGACAGATATAGAGAGTTGGAACATTTGATGAACCACTACCATAGTGTGGTCGGTCCGTCAGTTACCATTCTGTGAATATTTTGTTTGATGTTATGTTTACGATGATTTTTAATACAAATTTGTGGATCATATCAAAACAAGTGAGATTTTTTACATTAGAAATATTAAATTTTAAACTGTAAAACTCTTACAGTATAGAGAGTTTAATTTTGTTTTAATATAAGAAACCTGCACAAATTTGGTGCAATAATTCTGCCCCACCTTAAGGCGTGGATTTTTTAAACAATTTTTATAGCCTCTTGGTAGACCCTAAGGCGTGGATTTTTTAAACAATTTTTATAGCCTCTTGGTAGACCCTAAGGCGTGGATTTTTAAACAATTTTTATAGCCTCTTGAAAGGCCCTAAAGCGTGGATTTTGTAAAAAATGTTTATAGCCTCTTGGTTGGCCATAGGGCGTGAATTTTTTAAACAATTTTTATAGCCTTTTGGTAGGCTATAGACATTCGAAAAATTCAATATTTAAATTCTACCCTAATTTTTTTTTTTTTAATTTATACCATAGTCATGGAAAACGGAATAATTATTCAATGTTTTTTGAAATAATTTCAAAAGAAAAATTAATTTCCATTTATACCCTCAAAAGCACTATCATATTTAGTGACTACTGGTAAAACATGTACACCACGACAAATAATGGAGGTGAACAAACACTCCAGTTCGTAAATTGTCATTAATTTAATAGCCTCAGATTTATTAGTTTCAATAATGGCGAACATCAGCCATTTTTAAATGAAATTCGCTTAAAAAAGAAAAAATTCAACCATTTTTTCAGTTCATTTTTGGATGAAAAATAAACAGCATGTCATCAGCATATTGCCGGATATCTTTTTAACACTTTTAACAAATGAATAAACATTTAGCCATCGATGAAGCAGTATGATAGCCGCAAGTGTATATAATGTAAATTAAAAATATGCTAATTTTGTTATGTGGCCGAGGACATTAGGGTTGTGAGTTTTTGGTATAACCTCATATTGCTGTATTATATTTTGATGAGTATTTCGATAAATAAAAAGCTCATAGATAGTTTTTTCAGATCTTCGGAGTGGAAAACCAAACAACTATATTAACCCAGATAACGCTAGAGATTTTTCTCCGAAATCTTAAATTTAATTTTAAAACTTATTTTTTTTTAATAAATTACTATTTTTACTAAATTTAGTTTTAGCATTAGTTACTAAATTTAGTTTACTAAATTTAGTTTTAGCATTAACCTAGGAGGGTTAATTTTTACATCAGGAAGTGAATCTGGCCAAAAAATAACCATGACTGTTTTTATGAAGATCGGTCAACATTCAGTGTTGGTCACATGGACCTAGAAATAAAAAATTTATATTCGGAGACGTATATATTTACTCCTGAAGAACATGGACTCGAGAAGTTGATGGAATATCCAAGAGGAGTGGTCGACATTTTATTTGATAACAATTATATGACTGTATGTACTTGGATGTGGGAGTTATAAATAAATTTTAAAATGTGCCTATGTCTTATGATATTGTTTAGTATTACTATTACTCCACTAGAGGGCTGAAATGTCGCTCTGATCGCTGATCGAAATTTTACATGAAGACCCGATTATGGTCAAGAATGACACCTGTAATTTTTGGTGATTTTTAGGGATGATATTTAGGGGATGTAATGAACCGAAAATTTCAGTTTTGTCAGATTTTCTAGTCGCACCAGGAGTCGTTATTATATGAATAACATCACATATTTTACACTGTGAAAGAGATCTATACCAACTACTTAGAACACTAGTTTAAATGATGATTGGTCAATATTCTGAGGGCCAAATCAACCAAAATTTAAAGTGGAAAATTTTTTATTTTATCGCGTGATTATTTACCTTGGGAAAACAAGATTTGCAAAATATGCCAGGGTGAGAAAGTGAAGCTGTTGACCTATAATCGGGCAAGAGGGTGCAAAAATCGCGAAATATTGCCCAAGCCCAAAATAAATAAGATTTTCGTAGTAGTTGTGTAGGGTATATTCTTCAATAATATTCACGTTCCTTTTTCACCCATTTGAAAATCCCGAAAATTACTTATAGAGAATAAAAACTGCAGTAAGGGTCATAAATGTGGTATCTGTAAAAAAATCACACCCAACAGATGGAAAAACACAGGGTGTACTTCCCATAACGCGACCTATGACAATGATCTAATGGTTTGTGTATTGCGTATTTTCTTTAATTGTGCAAATTATACAAATGTCATCTTTACTTACATAAGAAATACCACCCATTCAAAGATTTCTATGACCAATCTCTCATCCTCTTCATAGGTTATGTGGCTTTTCGGGGCTGGGCCGACTATATGATACCCTTCACCACTTTGGGTATATTTTACAGATGACGGCTATGGATCTTTTCAAGAAGCTTAGCAACATCATTCTAGACTTAATTCAGTACCCTATACCAAAATTCGTGCAAATCGAAAGATATATAGCGTCTTTGGTCCACCAATTACCTTAAATCGGATGCAAATACATATGGGAGCTATATCTAAACCTGAACCGATTTTCACGAAACTTGGCAGACATCATTCTCGATCTTATTCATAACTATGTGCCATATTTCGTGCACATCAAACGATTTCCAAGGACTTAGAAAGTGATTCTATGCATATTCTCAAAAGGAACCATGGGCCTATCTCGATTATTTTTGGCTGTTACAAACATATGCACAGACATAATACCCTGTACCACAGAGTGGTGAAGGGTATAACAAGAAGAGTAAAAAATCGTAACCCTCATGTGTAGATAAATATGCATATATGTTTGTGTATATGTACGTGACATACACGGTAGAGATTTAATTATTGAAAATGTATTGGCTTTAATTTTTAAAGGAGATTTATGAGAAATTTCGTATTACATCCTGAAATATGCTGACCTCAATCTACAACATATTTGTATTCCGACAAAAAGATCCCAACATTTTTTTGTCATATCGATTTTCAGATTTTTTTGTCATAGATATTTCTCAGAATTTCATTGAAACAAAAAAGAAAAACTAAAAAATAAACAATTTCAATATGAAATCATAACAACTTTTGAAAAATTCCATCAACAATATATTGTGTGGTTATATTACATTTATTTAATTCAATAATTTTGATTGATGTCAGGGTAAATGTTTGAAAATTACATTCTCAGTGAGCAATGTCAGTTGTTATTTTCATGCATTTAAACATTGACAGATGGGAAGAAGTTTTGTCTATTAGGAAACATGAATTAAAAAACACTATTAACAATATTGCCGTTAAAAAAATCTTAGGGAACATTTTTAACAATGTGATAACAGAAGAAATTTATATTTATATAAAAATATATATTTTTATACCCTACACAACTGTGTTGTCAGGGTATCATAGCTTTGTGCAGCACCAAGTGTAACGTCGCGAAATATTGGCCATTGACCCACCTTTAAGTACACCGATCATCATATATCGACTAGCTGAGTCGATCTAGACATTTATCCATTATATTTTGTAAACAGGGTACGGGCCACAGTTATGGACCAACCTTCACGAATTAGCATGTAAGATGGGTTCGTGCCATTAAGATCCCTATTTTTTTATGGTAAGGATCGGGTAATATTTAGATGATGAAATGGACCAAAAACTTCTCTGGTCGATCTAGAGACCGCAATTATGACCCGAACACCACGAAATTTTTCACTAAGTAGGGAATCTGCCCAAAAGAATAAGCGTAACAATTTTGATGGAGATCGGCCAATATTTAGAGGGTCAAACGGTGATGTTGGTATGTAGGGAGTGCAATGAACCGACAAATATATTTTGTCAGCTTTTCTAGTTGCTCTTGAGTCCATTTTTATGTGCAGAACATCACATATTTTACAAGGTGGAGTGGATCTGACCTAACATTTACAATGGCAGTTTAGATGATGATCGGTCAATATTCCGCGAGTCAGATCAACCAAAACCCAAAGTGACGAACATTTTTTTTACGGCGTAAAAATTCAATTCGAGTTATAATTGATTTGCAGAGCAGATAAAACTTCAGCACGTAAAAACCAAAATTCGTCAAGTTATGGCAGAGGTACTGTTCAAAATGTGTCATAAAGTTGTCGAAAAATACGTCAAAAGAATAAGAAGTGGTAAACCGATTAGCCCCACCTTTAAATATAATATAGATCTAGTAAAATATCATGATATGTAATGTTCGGACGATAATTGATATTCCTTTAGCTTCATACAAGATTTTCAAAGTATCCAAATTTTGACCTTCTAAGGGGAGGCACTGAAATAATTGGACCAATAGAGCTTACTATTTTGATTGAGATACCTAAAGAAGAGATATGACATTTTCTTTGTTACTAAAATAAATGCATTGTTGAATAATTTAGGAGCAAAACCCATGAGTAAAGCAGTGTAGTCAGACGGGGCCGATCGTATGATACCCTACACAACTTCCACGAAAATCTAACATTCTGTGGATCTATATTCTAAACATGGAAAATATTTTGCGATATTTGCACCCTCTTTACCGACTATTTCTAATATTCAGTACAGCCCTTCTAATTACTTGTCAATATTCCATTCACCGTATGGTGTGATGTTCTGCTTTCAATTGTGGCCTATAGATCGACAAATTCACAAAAAATAAGTTTTCGGTACTCTATATCCCAATATTATTATCTGATCATCTCCGAAAATTATAGGCGTCGTCCTTGAAAATACCTGGACCCTCATGGAAAATTCAAAAGCGATCTGCGCAATATTTCCGCCCTCTAGTGTGGTAATGGTTTATTACATAATATATGAATACGTAAGCACCTGTAAATATTTACGTGTAAATCCCACATCCGAGTACATACGACAATGTAATTGGTATCAATTTAAAGGTCAACCACTCCACTTGGATATACTAGCAACTTCTTGGGTATATATCCTTCAGGGGAATATAAATATACGCTATAGAATACAAATTTTGTAATTTTTCATACAAAATTCAGGGTCCTTTTGACCCAATCTTTGTCAATATAGGCATGTTTACTCTTTGCCCTTTTCCATGTAAAAATTCCCGAAGTTTGGAGCTACCGGAAATTAAAAAAAAAATTACCGGAGCTACCGGAAATTCAGAAAAAAACAATAGGGATTGGCCAGAACCCATCCTACATGCAAAATTTCGTGAAGATTGGTTCATAACTGTGTCACACAAATGTCAGGGTCCTTTTGACCCACTAAATATTAACCGATCATTGTCAAAAAAGGCATGCTTACTTATTGCCCTTTTCCATGTAAAAATTCGCGAGGTTTGGGCCATAATTGCGCCCTCTGGAGCTACGGGAAATTTAGAAAAAAAAAAACAATAGGGATTGGCCAGAACCCATCATACATGAAAAATTTCGTGAAGATTGGTTCATAACTGTGTCCTGTATCGTATTTACAAATTATAATGGACAGACGGACGGACGCACATGTCTAGAGATATGACGATCGGTATACTTAAAGGTGGGTCCAGGACCAATATTTCACGGCGTTACAAACTCTTGTCAAAATAGGCATGTTTACTCTGTGCCCCTTTCCATGTAAAAATTCGCGAAGTTTGGGCCATAATTGCGTCCTCTCGAGCTACGGGAAATTCAAAAAAATTAACCGATCTTTACCAAAAACCAATAGGGATTGGCCAGAACCCATCCTACATGCAAACTTTCGTGAAGATTGGTTCATAACTAAGTCACACAAAAGTTAGAATCCTTTTGACCCGCTAAATATTGATCGATCTTTGTCAAAATAGGCATGCTTACTCTTTGCCCCTTTTCCATGTAAAAATTCGCGAAGTTTGGGCCATAATTGCGGCCTTTGGAGCTACCGGAAATTCAGAAAAAAACAAAACAATAGGGATTGACCAGAACCCATCCTACATGCAAAATTTCGTGAAAAAAAAGTTCGTTACAAACTCTTGAGGCTGCACAAAACTATAATACCCTGACAACATAGTGGTGTATGGTATAAAAATTAAAATACTTGCGACCGTAAATCGTTCAGTCGTGAATGGAGCATGATTTTGAGTTAACTTCAATGTGGGTTCTTACTAAAAATTTTAAATTTCTTATCATTCCAGTGGACGTACACACTTTCACAAACTGAATCTGAAATCTAACAGTAATAATATAATTTACAAAATAAGACACCAACGGAATATTCCATTCTTGTTGCTGACACTAAAGAGTGTGAATACATAGTTAGCCTCCGAGCATTAGGTGTGGCTCCCACAGTAACCTTTTGTTTTGTTGTCTTGCATACTTGCCAGCAGTTTGTGGTGGTAAAAACAAAAAACATCTACAACAAAAATTTGAAAAACTGACAAGGAGGTAACTGTGAATTGTGACATTAAAGCGGAAATAACTTCTCACCAGAGTGTTTGTATTTTCATTACTGGGCGAGTGAGCGAGTGTTGCTGAGGGGCGTTGTAGGTGTGCTTGGGGTTCTTGGTTGCTCTTCACTTTATTGGCTTAGCTATATGGTGCTTAGTTGTGAGTGTGTGTGAGGGTTTAAGTTGCCTGCCTCTCCAAAACCAAATAAAGTGCAAGAATTGTATTGTTGGCGTTTTTGGTGGCATTGTTTTATGGTTAACATTCGCAATTGCATTTCTTGTTGTTCAAATATTTTCACGTTTTTTTTTTGTTTCATATTTCTTTTTCTTTCTTTTTTGTTGAGGGAAACTTGACGGGTTTAACACAGGGAGCCTGAATTCAAATTAGGTTAATATTTTTGTCAGTGTTTGTGATTTTTGTTCTACATTTCATGGTGTGATTTTGTAATGGAAAATGATCAAAAACGATTAGAAAGAATATAGTACTGAGAATATAATTGACTTGATAATTTTTGAAAAAAAAAAATCGTTATATATATATATATATATATCTTCGCCAGATTTAAGGTAAATTGTGTACCAAGGTCCCTATATATTTTCCGATTTGCACCAAATGTGGCTTAGCGTAATGAATAAGTCTAGAATGATGTGTGCAAAGATTTTAGGTAATTGGTGCACCAAAGTCTCTGAAAATCATTCGATTTACTAGGACTAGAATGACTTGTACTAAGTTTCATGAAAATCGGTTCAGATTTAGATGTAGCTTCCATATATGTTTTCGTCCGATTTTATGTAATTGGTGCACCAAAGTCCCTATATATCTTTCGATTTGCACGAATTTTGGTATAGGGTACTGAATTAAGTCTAAAATGATGTTGCTAAGCTTCGTGAAAAGATTCATAGCTAGGCCGATTGACACAAGGTACTGAAGTAATATAACTTAGTCTCTGGCAATTTTCCCTGAAATCGGTTCAGATATAGATATATAATAACAAAACGCGTCTTCTGTTAGGATACATATGTAGAATAAACCCAAAGTGGTGAAGGGTATCATATAGTCGGCCCATACCGACTTTACTACTTTCTTTACAGTTTTTCTTTTCGTTTACATTTGGAACCTCAAAATGGACAACCCTATATCTCTTTTGTTATTTTCCTTGTAAGTCTATAAATTTGTATATAACATTAATATCAAAAAAATGTATAAAGGCAAACGATATCATGTTAATTCCTCAAATACAATTTTACTTATACAAAGGAAAAATTTATATATTTCTTTATCTTCGAATGTAGTTACTTTGTAGTAAATTAAATGAAATCGAAGAAAAAATAAAAACAGAAAAATATATTCGAACATAAAGAAATACTAACACAATTTCAATATACAAACAATTGACTTCAAAATAAATTTCGTTTCAATTTCATTAAAAATCATTCAAAATAGGAAAGAACTGCAAAAAAAGAACAAGAAAATAAGAATAAATGCAATTTTCATTCAATTTATCTGTTTCTCTTTATATCTTTCCAATTCCAATGGAACATGAAAGAATGCTGTAAGGCTAACTACTGATGATAATTAAAAAAGGAAAATATGTAAGAATGTGTGCGCAATATTCCATGAAGATGAGTATTGTCTTAACAATGTTATTTGATATTTATTTTTTACAAACTTATTTTTTTAAACATCAATCAGACCAACAATAAGTTAGGATTTTTAAAAAAATATATTTTTTCAGCATTTATGTGACTTATTATAATAATTTCAACATCAGAGGCCATATTATGACCCGAACATCACGATGAAGATCGGTCAATATTTCGCTGATCAAATGAACCCAGACTTTTGTGTGAAAAATATTCTGGGGCGTATATATGCATTACTGAAGGACGTAGGCCAGATAAGTTAATAATATATACAAGATGAGTGGTTGACCTTTAAAATGATACTAAATATATTGCATTAATGTGTTGTATGCGGAAGTTATACGTAAACATTTACAGAGATCTACCTATTTCGATTACCATTAACACACTAGAGAGAATATATTTCGCTTGACCATAACGGACGACGTCTTTAATTTTCGGATATGATAATTAGACCAAAATTTAATTTTCATGTGCTATTTCAAGTCCTTCTAAAGGGTACACTAATAAGCCCAACATCCCAACACATCGCATGGGGAAGGGATCTGGCCAACTAATTAGAATGGCTGTTTTGATCGGGCAATATTAAGCGGGTCAAATCAATCAAGACCTTTCTGTGTAAAATTAAAAAAAATTGCATTTAATGGCGTAAATGTTCACCCCCGGAAACATATTCCAAAAAATATGCCGAGGTAAGAAAGAGTAGCTGTTGCTCTCTATTCGGTGAAGAGGGTGCAAATATGAGAAATATTGTCCAGGCACGGAATAAAGATCCGCAGAAACTTAGTGTTCCGTGGTAGTTGTGTAGGGTATCATATGGTCGGCCCCGTTCGACTATACTGCTCCGCTCACTTGCTTTATGCTTGTTTTTCAATGATTTTTTTCAACCATTCCAGCTCTATGACGGATTTTTTTGAAAATTATTACATTTCTTTGCAATCTATCAACAAATAATTGTTCAGCGTCCATTCGATCCAAAATTAAAATTTTTTCAACTGTCCCAAATCCAAGCGTGGATTTTTTCAATTTTTTTCAACTGACCCAACGCTAAGTGTCGTTTCTTTCAAATTATTTTTTTAACAAATCCATCTCCAAGCCTGAATTTTTTTAAGTTATTTTTTCAAAATTTCCAGCTCCGAGCGTGGATTTTTTGAAATTATTTTTTTAATCCCAACTTCTAACTTGGATTTTTATACCCTACACAACTATGTTGTCAGTGTATTATAGCTTTGTGCAGCCCCAAGAGTTTGTAACGCCGCGAAATATTGGTCCTAGACCCACCTTTAAATATACCGATCGTCATATCCCGACTAACTGAGTTGATCTAGACATGTGTCCGTCTGTCCATTATAATTTGTAAACACGATATAGGCCACAGTTATGGACCAATCGTCACGAAATTGTGCATGTAGGATGGGTTCTGGCCAATGAAGACCCCTATTGTTTTTTTGATCGGTTAATATTTAGGTTAATATTTAGGGGATGAAATGGACCAAATACTAAATTTTTGTCCAATATTTTGGTTGCTCCAGAGTCCGCAATTATGGCCCGAACTTCGCGAATTTTCACATGGAGAAGGGGGTCGGGCCAATGAATAAGTATGACTGTTTTGACATAGATCGGTAAATATTTAGCGGTTCAAATGGACCCTGACTTTTGTGTAAAAAAATACAAAAATTGTTTTCTATGGCGTATATATTTACTCCTGAAGGACATGGACCCGAGAAGTTGATAGTATATCCAAGAGGAGTGGTTGATTTTTTAATTAATACCAATTATATTGTCGTAGGTATTTGGATGCAGGAGTTACACTTAAATATTTACAGGTGCTTACGTATTCAGATATTATTTAATAACCTATTACAACACTGGATCGCGGAGATATAGCGCGGATCGCTTTGAAATGTTCAATGAAGTTCCAGTTATGGTCAAGGACAACGCCTAAAATGTTAGGTGATGATCAGATAATAATTTTCCGGATGAAGTGGACCGAAATCTTACCGTCCGTCCGTTCGTCTGTCCATTATAATTTGTAAACACGATACAGGCCCCAGTTATGGACCAATCTTCACGAAATTTTGCATGCATAATGGTTTCTGGCCAATGAAGACCCCAATTGTTTTTGGGAAAGATCGGTTAATATTTAGGGGATGAAATGAACCAAATACCAAATTTTGTCGGTTTTTCTGGTCGCTCCAGAAGCCGCAATAATGGCCCGAACATCGTGAAATTTTCCATGGAGAAGGGTATCGGGCCAAAGAGTAATCATGCCTGTTTTCATAAAGATCGGTCAATATTTAGCGGATCAAATGGACCCTGATTTTTGTTTGAAAAATGACAAAATTTGTATTCTATAGCGTATATATTTACCCCTGAAGGACATAGACCCGAGAAGTTTATATTATATCCAAGAGGAGTGGTTGACCTTTAACCAATTATATTGTTGTATGTGCTCGGATGTGGGAGTTACACCTAAATATTTACAGGTATCTCCGTATTCGTATATTATTTAGTAACCCATTATCACTTTGGAGCGGAACTATAGCGCTGATCGCTTTGAGATGTTCCATGAGGTTCCAGTTATGGTCAAGGACAACGCCTAAAATTTTTGGTGATGATCAGATAAAAATTTTGGAATGAAGTGAACAGAAAACATAATTTTTTGTGTTATTTTCGAGTCGATCTATAGACCACAAATGAAAGCCGAACATCACAACACAACCCACGGTGAAGGGAATCTGGACAATAGCTGTACTGAATACTCGTAATATTCGGAAAATATGTCTGTGTAAGGAAGAGGTGCTGTTTACCTCTAATCGGGCAAGAGGGTGCAAATATCACGAAATATTACCCAGGCTCGGAATATACATCCGCAGAAAATTTGAGTTCCGTGGTAGTTGTGTAGGGTATCGTATGGTCGGCCCCGTCCGACTATACTGCTCCGCTCTCTGGTTTTAAATTAGTTTTTTTTTTTAATAATTTCTGCCCCAACACATTTTTGTATTGATATATATATACATATATCTTTTCCTTTTGCCTGTTACAAATATAACAGTTTGTAACAGGAAACGAGATAGACCCATAGTTCCTTTAGAGAATATGCATAGAACCAATGCAAAAATGTGTATAAGTCATCCATTTTAGTTTAGAAAATTATGTTTTCAATTATTCCAGCTTTAAGCGTGGATTTTCCCACATGGCATAGCACTTTTTTATTATTTTTTTTTTACAAAAATATTAGCTTATAGCTAGCTTCGATATTTTTCCCGAAGCATCACATGTATAAAATAAATGTTTCTTAATATTTTCCACGGACCTTTCCAGCTATAATCAATAATGTTTTATTAATTCTTTTCAACTATTCCGATTTATTTCTGATTACAAATCCTATTTCTGATTACAAGTTCCCCATTATATTTAATCATCTTTAATTTAATCATATTTAATTCCCCAAAACGTTTCAATACTCTATTTGTTAATACATTTCAATACTCTTGAGAATAATTTAAATGATTAAACACAAAACATCTTAACACAGCATGAATTGAATTCATGTACAAATTAAATTATATTAATCTAAAATACCGTAAGGACATATGGGAACCACATTTAATGCTCTTCTCCACTTACGCACGCACACACGAGGGCATATACACACACAAATACATAAATAATTACGTGTTCGCTGGTTTACACAACGGCTTTCTATAAGGTTAATTATTCAAATTGGCATTTGTTGCACTTTTGCGTACTACAATGTGAGCGAGTGAATGGATGTGTGTGTGTGTGTGTTTGAGGAATTAGTGGCCATTGTTCAAGGATTATATTAAGGCGATTTGAAAAATGCTGCAATTTTAATGGGGTGTTGATAAATCACAGCAAGTTGTTTATTACTTTTATGATTACTTAATTACATACCAGAGTGTGTAGGTAAAGCCATATAAAATCTATGCAATTCACAGAATTGAATATGAATAAGGGATTAGGGAGAGTGTTTGTGTAGGTGTGTCTGTGTGAAAGGAGCGATATTTAGTGTAATATATATTTACTAATTCAAATACAAAATAAGAAGATGGGATTTTCCTCGTAGAAAAAAGTAAAGCATAGAAATAATATGCCAAAGATATTCTGCCTCTTGCACACATTTTTCCTTTACTAAATGTATACCCATTTTGTTTTTTCTCAGTAACGTATTTACTTTTCATAGATAAACATTATTTTAGCCGCAATTACCGCTACGTTTAAAGTTTTCCTCATCAACACTTCCAACTGCAACAGAATCCCTGCAGTTGTGGCCAAAATGTTAAATGTCTAGTGTTTGGCTTTTTGCTAACCAGAAAAAAATATTTGACTTCCACTTGCATTGTGGTATCTCTAACTTTTGTGTAAACATTTTTTTTTTTTTTTTATTTTTTCGGTGGAACTCATAAAACTCCTCTAGTTCTTGTATAGAAAGCAATGCAATTATTAGGTTTTTGCAGGGAAGATAATCCAGTCTAGAAGAAGAGAGTCTTTATAGGTAAACCACAATAAACAATCCATATAGCCGAGCTGAGGTATGACTCTAGAGACGAATGGATAGTTCTCTCTGTACGCGAGCTAAAGGGAGGCTATATAGAAGAGCTGGAGAATAATGATATATGCGAGCTGAAGGTAGATTTCCAGATGAGCTACAGAGAGTCTTTATAGACATAGCGCGAGGAGGCTCTGTAGGTGAATTTAAGGTAGATTCTAAAGACGAGGTAAAGCGTGATGAAGGGGGTGTATCTATGACAAGTTGAAGAATATGGGTGTTTCTATAGGCTATTTATTTTAAGTCGACCTATATACAAGCAGGAGAAGTCTCTATAGGCGAGCTGAAGAGAGTCTCTATAGACGAACTGAAAAGAGTCTCTATAGACGAGCTTTAGAGAATATCTGTATACGAGCTGAAAAGAGTATCTATAGACGATATGAAAAGTCTCTCTATAGTAATCTGAAAGAGAATCTCTGTAAACGAGCTGAAGGGAGTCTCAATAGATGAGCTGAAAGGAGCCTCCATAGACCAGCTGAAGCGAGTCTCCATAGACCAGCTGAAGGAGTCTTCATAGATCAGCTGAAAGGATCCTCTATAGACAATCTGAAGATATTTTCTTATAGACGAGCTGAAGAGGGTATCTATAGATTAATTGAAGTGAGTCTCTAAAGACAAGCAGGAGTCAGGAGGTCTCTATATACGAGTTGAAGGGAATCTTCTTAGGCGATTTTTAGGGGGTCTCTACAGCTAGAATAAGTCTATATAGACAAGCTTTATAGACTACCATCAAAGACAAATTGGAGAGAATCTTTATAGACGAACCGAAGGAAATATATATGGACGAGTGGAAGATGTAGCTGAACGGAGGCTATATAGACCAGCTGGAGGTTGTCTTTATAGACCAAAAGACTACGGAGTCTT
>NW_026873535.1:0-14900 GCF_032173495.1 Musca vetustissima | reverse complement strand
GGTCATCCAGTTAACAAAAGTCAGCTGTTTTCTCAAAAATTTTGAATTTTGTTTACATTTGCATAATGTATAGTCAATTCACAATAATGAAGGTTGGCAGGAAACTTGAGAGGCAGCTGATATCCAGCTGGTCTCCCAGGATAATTTTGTTAATCCCCGAAACAGCTGATTTGGTGAATGTCAAGGTTCATTTAGACTTAGGAAACTCACTGGATGTTAGATGACAATTTCATAGCGTATATGTCGAATAAAATGCACTAAAGTTATAAATAGAATTTACTTTAGGTATAGACTATAGAATTAAAACGGTATTTACATTAGAAATTTTTACTGGGTTAACCTACTTTATGATGATATATTTGACATATATGCAAAGGAATTGACAATTTAAACCCACTGGGTAAACGAAATCCAGTACAATGTAAACGTACATTAACAATCAAAATCGAATGATGTTCGTAGTCTAAACTCACTTTAAAACATATTTTATTGCGTCGGTTTTACACTAGGGATACGTATTCGAGCGCAAAAGTAGACTTTTAGACATTTCGATTTTTGCCTCTAACCAAAATGTAGACTTTTCGATGGTTGCATTTCGACTTCGACGTTTAACCTTTCAATACAGATAATCGATTAGTCGAAAGCCGATTTACTTATCAGCTGTTTATAAAGGTTTTTATTAAAATACATAATTTTGAATTGAATTTACAAGTTTGGCGCAGTGTTTCCGTTCAAAAAAAATGTTTTTGGCTCAAATATCCCTTAAAAGGCACCATAATCGGTTTCACAAACATTCAGAATTCAAACGAAATTATCCGAAATTATTAACTTGAAAATAGCCCGAAATCAACAAACATCAAACAAAATTGTGAATTTGTTTGTTTTCGGACCGAATTTGCTTCGAAATTTGTTTAGGTGTCAACAAATGTCAATTTATATATTTATTAGCAAAATTAAATCCTGTGCTAAATCGAAATAATTTCAAATACAACAATATTTTTACACCCCAATAATGCAACACTTTCACTTATGGTACAATAATCTAAGGTGGGACAACTTAAGGTGAATAACAAAAAAGCAACTATGTAGGTAGTGGCTTCTTCTGTCAAATATTTAAAAAAAAACATACGCAACAAATGGTAGTGTTTATTTGACATAACCCAAAAAGCGAATAATTATAAGATATTCCCGAAATCCAGTAGGGAATAGAAGGAAATGTTAGTTTCATCCGTAACAAAGTAATTACTTCCAGAAAAAAACGCGGTAAAAATCATTTTAATATCAATTAAATTTTTATATAATTCAATTTATTTTGAATTTGTTTCAAATGGTATTCAAAACAATACACCACATAAACAAAATATGAATTTTGAATTGACAGAACAAGCCACATTGAGAAAAAATTGTAATCAGACGGCTAGCTATTCTCTACATTTTAATAATTATAACATGCTTTCATGTAAATAAAGTGGTGTACACACTAGCTCTTTTGAATGGAACTCTTGCCCCAAAAATTTGCTTGTTTTATAGTGTGGCCTCTCATGTGTATCATTCATCAGGCAATCACAAATATATTCATGGTTGTTGGACAGACAGTCTGTAATCGATAAAAAAGCTACCACTCAAAAGTGCTAGTGTGTACACCGCATTAAGCGGCATTTTTGAATGGCACTCTTGCCCAAATTTTGCTTGTTTGATAGTGTGGCCTCACATGTTTGTCATTCATCAGGCAACCACAAAAATATTTATGGTTGTTGGACAGTCAGTAATCGATAAAAAAGTTGACAGTCAAAAATGATAGTGTGTACACCGCTTAAGTATCAGCTGACTGACAGTTTTATATATAATTGTAATACTATGCTATATTATAGTTCCTCTATTTACAAATCTAACCAAATAAATATAATATAGTCTAAACGCGCTTTAATCCTACTTTTTCCTCTAATAACGCACATGACATGGTTGTAGAAATTCAATATTGGCATTCAAGATCTATTAATAAGGTCACCCAACTAGCGAAAGTCAGCTGTTTTTTTTCTCAAGTCTAATGTCAAAATATTGGACTTTGTTTACGTTTTTATAATGGAAGTCAATTCACAATAATGGATTTTGACAGTAAACTTGAGAGGCAACTGACATTCAGCTGGTCTGCCTGGATTACCATGATGCAATAATAAGGTGATGTATCAAAACAAAAGTCATTATTTTCTGTCTCGATTATCTGTCAAATTATTTCCTTATAATATTTCACATGGTTGGCAACATTGCACATCGAATTCAAGTAGATATTGCGTACTTTGACAGTTAATCGAGACATCAGCTGCTCTAAATGGACTAGCTATTTATTGTGTCATGTGGATTACCTTATTCATGGCACAATGAATAGGTAGTCCATTTAGCGCAGCTGATGTCTTGATTATCTGTCAAAGTGGGTAATTTTTACTTGAATTCTATGTGCAGTGTTACCAACCATTTGAAATATTATATGGAAAAATTTGACAGATAATCGAGACAAAAACAAAGGTTTTTGTTTTCATACATCACCTTATTATTGCATCATGACCTTATTGATAAGCCTTGATTGACATTACTTGTAAACATGCTAGGGTTATATAGATCGATAATGACACTACATTTACTTTGATAATTTAATTAACGATTTTGACATATACATTTATTAATCGAATTTTTCTTCTTCTTTTCTAGTACAATCTGGACTTTAATAGTATTACTGGGGGTCTTACATCCTCAATGCATGGTGATGACTTAGGTATGTTTTAATAAAAATAATTAATTTGTATTCAAAACTAAAAAAATACAAATTTGACATTTCCTTTTAGCTGCCGGTGCCATGGATTCAAAGGGTACAAGCAATAGCAGTGACATAACTGGGTGACATTACGGTATGGCCCGCAGAGCCAAAGGAGATACAAGAAGAACGAGAGTCTCATTTTTACTTTTTTGATTATTATTCACTACTGTTACACGCTATATGCAAGGCTTACAACAGCAGCAAAAGTCGCCACAAAAAAAACAGCAGTATTTCAATGTTTATATGGTCATTTTTCTACATTTAAAACACATTTCGATTTTGTTTTAAATTCTAATTTTTTTACATATTTTTCTTAACAACAACAACAATAATGGTAACAAAAAAGCAAGCAAGGAGATTTTTGATGTTCGATGTGTATGTTTATCTTCTTTGTCAAAGAAATATATAGTAACTACATATATATACCAAAAAATAATATTATTGAATTGTTGTCATTTTGTGTTGTTATTTAATTTTTTGGAAACCTTAGTTTTTTTTGGAATTTTCATCACTATTATTACAATATTTATTAATAATGTTAACCAGGAAGAGGAAAACAGCTGTTTAGACCTTTAGGTTAACTGCAAAAATTATGATTTTCGTAATTCACAATAACAACAGCTGAGTCAGCTGATTTACAGCTGAGTCAGCTGATTTACAGCTTAGTCAGTTGATTCACAGCCGAGTCAGCTGATCTTCCTGGATAACCTTTTTATTAGAATTTGTATCATTATTAATAAAAAACAAATTTCATGTATGTGTATAACATAACTACATATGTACTAAGTATATATTTACAAAAAACAAACAAAGTATCAACAGTATTTAAAAAAAAATCAGTAACACAACATCCACCCAGTAACACTTTTTTTCTCTTAATCTCAATCAAGTATATATCAATCTAACTATCCTATACACCATACATATATATAATATATACATTCATACATACATAAAAAATAACATTTCTTAAAAACTACAATTTATATAAATTATTATTATTTACATTTGACAAAAATTATATATACATATTTAAAAAAAAATATTTTGTGGAACGTAGAGCTTAACAAATATTACCTCAATGGTTGTTTATAATTGTAGTCCTGAGTACAAGAAAAAATAAAAATAAATTATATTATAGAATATATACATTTAATTAAGTTATAAACAAATTACCAATAGTTATTGTACATGTAAAATGTATTGCTAATGCTAAATCATAATCATTAAAGGAAAAACCCAAAAAATACCAAGTACGTATGTATTTAAAGAGAGAAATAGACGGTTATATTCAAAACAAAAACACTACTCATAAAAAACGCAAAGCAACTTAAAAAAAATTCCCCCTAAAGGTGCATAGCTATAAGGAAATTTATAATCCCCCCCTAGGCTATTTATTTCAAACGCTTTTATCATTATTTAAAAAAAAAAAACTAAGTCCTATCCACAACATAATGGTATTATTATCTCTTATACTAAATTAATTATTCTATTCAAAAAAGAAAACCAAACCAATGTAATAAGAAAACCAAAAATTTTCAATGAAAAAAAAACCAATTCCCCTCCTCATGTAGTATTTTGCATGTCTTCTTAGAAATCGAGCTAATTTTTATCCTATCTCTCTCAATATATTTCTATCTATATTTGCATATTAACAATCTCTGTAAAAGAAACGTACATACATATTTAATTATATACTATACTATATATATATGATGACAAGAAAATGCTTTAGTAATTTTTTTCTTTATAAAAAATACAAACAAACCAAAAAAAACCAAAGAAATTTAAATTTATAAAAAAAAAACGTAAATAAAAAAATATATATTTAATTAAAAATCATTTACAAAAGTAAAAGTAAGATGCAAATGCTAAATAATCTTCTTCTTTATATACTTCTTTTATTTTATTTGTAATATTTTGAAGTGAAAATTAAACTGAAATTTCCTCATTTTATTAGATTACATTAATATCGTAGGCTGTGAATCCACCTAAGTTGAAAATGCTTTGACATTCTAATACACAGTTCACCATGTAACTTTGGGTTCTATCATGGTACTATAAATAGGTACTCCATTTAGTGCAACTGACTTTCTCCCATTAACTGTCAAAATGCGTAATTTCTACTTGCATTCGACGTGCAGTGTTGCCAAACATGAGCAATATTACTAGATACAATATGACAGATGGTCAAATAAATAACAGATGTTTTGTCATCACCATGGCACAATAAATAGGTAGACCATTTAGTGCAGCTGATGTCTCGATTAACTGTTAAAGTGGGTAATTTCTACTTGAATTCGATGTTCAATGTTGCCAAACATGCGAAATATTATAAGAAAAAATTGACAGCTGGTCGAGACAAAAACAAAGATTTTTGTTTTGATACATCCCCTTATTATTGCATCATGTACACAACATCTGTTAAATGTCAATAATTTGTATGTTGTTTACGTTTCTACTAGAATTCGACGTACAATATTGCCAACTATGTGAAATATTACTTGATAAAATATGACAGATGGTCAAATAAAAAAACAGATGTTTTGTCATCATCTTAAGATTGCATCATACATCGACCTATTCAATATAACTATACGCTTCAAGCCATCCTTCTACTCCCAAACATAACATTTCTGGACATCTTTAATGCGGTGTACACAATATCATTTTTGAATGGCACTCTTGCCCAAATTTTGCTTGTTTGATAGTGTGGCCTCACATGATTGTCATTCATCAGGCAACCACAAAAATATTTATGGTTGTTGGACAGTCAGTAATCGATAAAAAAGTTGACAGTCAAAAATGATAGTGTGTACACCGCTTAAGAATCGATCGACAACATCAGACATTGTTAATATATACAATAACACCATGCATACTAAATTTCCCGATTTCAAATCCATATTCACTGACGGTTCAAAAACTACAGACAAAACCTGCTGCGCCTTATGGATGCCTTCGTTGGACATCACTGTTCTATTTTCTCCGCCTAAGCTTATGCAATTGTTGAAGCTTTAATGCTCATCAAAACCTGTGATCCTGGGAAATATGTACTCATCACTGACAGCAAATCAGTCCTTCAGGCCATTGGATCCCAAAACTCCATAAATATCCATCCCTTTATTTACTGAATAAAAGATCAGGTTAATCAAATGTCTAGGGAGGCCTACACTATACACTTTCTATGAGTGCCTAGCCATAGCGGCATCGATGGTAACGAGTATGTGGACTCCATTGTCACTAACCATAATCCAACCGATTCTTACCCGAAATTATGTCCATCTGACATGAGACAAAACGACAAATCTTCGGCAGTCAGATCTTGGCAAGAAAAATGGAATGGAAGTATATATGGCAGACGATTTTACTCATTTTCCCCCAAAGTCAACTGTATTCCTTGGATCCGAAGTGTTTAAATGCCCCGAAGTGTCGCAACAACAACAACAACAATCAGACTACGATTTGGCCACAATCAGATGAAACATCATCTCCACAGAATTAACATAACCAGCTCCGACAGATGTGATTATGGAGACATCCAAACTATGGACCACATCACCTTTAATTGCCCTGACATTGACCTAAATACCAGACATTCTTTATTGCAAAATCTACAAAAACTCGGAATTTATCAACATTCAATCGATATAATACTAAAATCTAATAATATTAGGGCATATATGAATACCCGTGAAGTTGGCAACATAGACTCAGTGTCTCATGCCACTTTAAATTCCACCCCAAACACGGTGGAATTGATATATGATTGCATCATGGGTTGTATACAACCAAGACCTACTAATAACGTCGCCGAGAAAGTAAAAGACGTTTTGTCATCAACAGCTGTTAAATGTCAATTATTTGAACGTTGTTTACGTTTTCATAATATGGAGTCAATTCCCAAATAATGGATTTTCACAGAAAATCGAGAATCAGCTGTTCTCCCTGGATGACCGCATTAACTGTCCTTTGTCATTGTATCTTAAACAGTGTATACACAATAGCACTTTTGAATGACACTCTTGACCAATTTTTGCTTGTTTCATAGTGTGATCTCTCATATTTATCATTCATCAGGTAACAACAAAAATATTCATGGTTGTTGGACACTCAGTAATCGATGAAAAGAAATCTGTCACTCCAAAATGCTAGTGTGTACACCGCTTTAGTTCCGTTCCCATTATTGATCTGTTCCTGTACTGCAAGAATTTACTACTTTTTACTACGATAACGAATTTTCCTTTATGATATCGAAGAAAATAGTAAAATCGAGTAGATTCTTGCTGTACGGGAACAGACCATATATAAGGAAAGAGGGACTATGTAACTACTTACTAAACGTTTAGACATGACAATTGCGATCAGTTACGGTAGTACGAAAATTAAGAAGCAAATGCTAATATTTTTTTCACAATAATATTCTACTAATTCATGAAATCAGATTAAAATGGGAGTACCGAAATGTGGTGTCCTATCTTCCATATTGTTCAATATGTATATTGCGGAACTTCCCATTCCTTCGGCAGATGTTTTTGTGGTGTCGTCCACCGATGACTGTATGGTTATTTTGTGCGGTGTTAACATTGAAGACGTAAGTGCAAAATTTTCGAACTATTTAGCCACCAACACCTTCCCAGAACGCAATCTAAAATTATCTACTGCAAAGTCTACTGTGTATCTTTTCACTTCCTGGAATCGAGTCAATTTAGAACTTGACGTTTTCATTGGAGGTGGATAATTTTCTGAAAATCCTTGGGGTGGTCTTCGTTAACCTCCTTCATTTCTCTTCGCATTCTAACTAAATCAACCAGAAGGTGAAAGCTAGAAATAAAGTTCTGAAAGCATTGTGGCGCAAGGATAAAGAAACGTTGGTAACGACATGCAATGCCATAGGTCCTTCCATCCTTAATAATGCTGCCCCAGTCTGGACTTCTTTCGCTAGCGACGCACAATGGAGATCCTTGCAACAACACAAAATAATGCACTCCGATTTGCAACCAGCTGTGTCGAGATGATGAGCATCGATCACCTACATAAGGAGACCAGGATGCCGGTGCAAATCAAGCAACATAATGTGGATGCTGTAAGCCAATCAACTAGACAGTTCCTGCTGGCATGCTATCTGCCGAGTCATGCCAAACATCACACAGTGATGACACATTCGTAAGAACTTCAGGCGCTATAGTGATGACATTCAAGACGTCATTCCATCGAACGTCAACACATTGTCGATAGCGAACGCGATGAAATCCGTGCAACAACTGGCGGTCTCCGAAGCCATGAATGGCTATCCAGCATCCTCCTGCTTCTTCCTAGGCAAACTCGTTCGATTCTGGTACAACTAAAGTCCGAGTACAACAATTTCCTCAAATAGGTGTCCCTTCTGCCAGTAAAGCCCTCACGACACACACCATATATTCAATTGTTCGTTTACTTTTAAGTTAGCATTAGTTATGACATAACCATAAAGCCACAAGGCCATATCAATCAGCTGATCGAAACAAACCTAAGGAAATCAATCAGCTGATCGAAACAAACCTAAGGAAATCAATCAGCTGATTGATATTGCCTCATGGTTATGTCATAACCATAAATTCTACCATTATATAATTATATTGAATTCATATTGAAGTCTATGAAATCAAATCTGGCAACAAAGCTCAAAATTAAAGATGATTTATTTTCAAATGATTTATTTTCATTTCAGAACACATGGATTGTAAGAGTGATTACCTTGCAATTTCTCTTTAGAACTCTGAAGATAACCTGCACAGCCAATTTATTTGAATTGACGTTTTTAAAATTCCTATAATATCTAAGCCTTGGCCTGTTCCCGTACTGCAATAATCTACTAATTTTTACTATTTTCTTCGATATCACAAAGGGAAAACGGTTATCGTAGTAAAAAATTTTACACTCTTGCAGGTTCTGGAACAGACCACCTGTAAATTCACATAATTTTCTTTTATCTACAATAAACGGCATTTACATATATTAGAACTTTTTGCCGGGTTAACCGGCCTAATGGAGATTTATTTGACATATATTTACAATGGTATTGACAATTTATAACCACTGAGTTAACGAAACCGGTACAATGTAAACGTACTATAATGTTAATTTATGGCCTGTTCCCGTACTGCAAGAATCTACTATTTTTTACAACGATAACACTTTTTTTCCATTATGATATCGGAAAAAATAGTAAAAACTCGTAGATTCTTGCAGTACAGGAACAGACCATTAATTGTATAGAAGGTAAGTTATTCCGTTGTTATATTGGTTGGAATTCTGTGGCTACTATTAGATATTAGATAGAAGATAATTTTTTTAAGAAGACAATTTTTAGAGAATTTTTTGATAAAAGAAACTTATTTAAAAAATGCACACTTCTCTAGGTCAATAAAATAATATTCTTGAAAAAATTATGATTTATTATTAATCAATTTGCGTGTAAATACGCCCTAGTAGTATGACATTTTTGCAATCTCGTATGTCAGAATCGATTTTTATTATGAAATGGACTTTGCGCGACCAATTAAATTAATTAAATGGAATAAAGCATTTTATTCATTAACAACATTAACATTAGGCAACAATTCATACATTCCCACTGTTTAAAATCGATTTGGGGCACAAAAAAAAAATCATAACCCTAGTGCTTACCTCTTTAAAGACGTGGATTAGGGCGTTTTTACACGGAAAGTATTTTATTTATTTTATTCATAATACAAAAGTCTTCTTGGACCATTTAATGAGTCAAAAATTATTACTTAAAACCTCATAGTTTATAAAAATTAATTTTTTAGAATATTTTATAATAAATCAGCATTAAAAAAACATTGTTTAAATTTTCAAATTTCCCTTGCCAAAAAATAAATGTAAATTTCCATCATATTTACACATCGTATTTACACGCATTTTATAATAGATCAACATTAAAACATCGTTTAAATTGTCATCACTTTTCTCCAAAAAATGGCAATTTCCATCATATCACATTTGGTGTAAATCTACCCTAAACATTTACCCTACCATCCAGGGATGGATGTGACTAATCATGACGATTACTATTGATATTTCATTGCAATCGATTGGCACAAAATCGATCTAGCTAACCCTATTTGAGTGTTGGCCAAAGACATAAAAGTATCATGGCCTATAAATAAGGTCACCAAGATAGCAACAGCTGTTTTTTCTCAAGTCTAATGTCAAAAATTTCGACTTTGTTTACGTTTTTATAATGGAAGTCAATTCACAATAATGCATTTTGACAGCAAACTTAAGAGGTATCGATAATCAGCTGGTCTCCCTTGGTGACCTTATTTATAGGCCATGGACATAAAAGTATAAAGATAGGACAATTGAATTGCCAAGTTGGCCGTTAGATGGCTTTTGCTCTGTTGTTACGATATCGTAACAACATTTTCTGTTAATTACAAAGAGAACAACATTTTTTACTCTCTGAAATGCAATGGAATAATGACAGAAAAAACCCTAGAGAGTTTAAAAACAATTTATATGGCTGGCAACATTTGGGAAATATATATGATGTGTTCCACAATGTGCGAGGCGAATTTTTGTCGCTGCTACAGAAATGTATAAATATACAATAAGAACAGAGTATGTACATATGATATATAATTATTATTATATATTTATAATTATTATATTATTATATTTTAGGTTTTTAGTAATTTGAAGACTTTCACCTTCGCCATAGAATCGTTTTAAACGACACCCCCGATGCAATGAAAACAATGTAAATAGTGAAAGACCGCGAAAAAGCATTTAAATTTGTAAACGTATTTCAATGAACTTAATAAAAATCTGGATACTGGAAAATTCAGTGCACTATATAATAAGACTATATATGTTATAATACGGATCTCAAATGGTTCAAATATACGCATATTGCATTATACTATGTTCTGACGTTGTTCCTCTCTAAGTATACCCTTCACCACACTGTGGTACAGGGTATTTTGGCTTTGTGTATATGTTTGTGACATGCGAAAGGAAAGGAGATAGACACATGGTTCCTTTGGAGAATATGCATAGAATCACTTTCTGAATCGATTTATGCATGTCCGTCCGTCTGTAGATGTTAAATTGTAAACAAAGTACAGGTCGGATTTATGATCCGATTTGAATGAAATTTGGCACAGCTCACTTATTTGGCCCAAGAACGAACCCTATTGAAATTGAAGAAAATCGGTTCAGATTTATGGTGTACCAAAGTCCCTATATAACTTTCGATTTGCACGAAATTTGGCACAGGGTACTGAATTAGGTCCAGAATGATATGTGCTAAGTTTCGATTCAGATTTAGGTATAGCTCTCATATATAGTTTTGTCAGATTTTATGTAAAAGGTGCACCAAAGTCCCCCATTCTCGGTGTCAAAATTTTTTATATTAATTCGAATCTACTCTTGAAGATATAGCCGATTTATTTTGTCAGCATCAAGTGACGGCAAGAGCGATTCTCAACATTTTTATGCATTTTTCTCGAAGCAGTGTTTCGCTAATGGCGGGCACGATAACTCATAAACTAATAATCCAATCGATTTGTTAGTACCCAATTAATAATAATAAAACATTCTTTATACTTTTTTTGCTGTTGTATAATTATTTATTTATTGTCATAAATGAGTTATTTTTTGGAAGATTTTTTTTTTTGAGGAGGTAATAAAAAACTTTCAAGTGACGGAGGATGGATATTTTAGGCATAACTATAAAGGATATAAAAGATAGCAGTATAGTCGGAGGGGGCCGACCATATGATATCCTGCACAACTTCTACGAAAATTTGACTTCCTGCAGTTCTATATTCTGAGCTTGAGCCATATTTCGCAATATTTGCACCCTCTTTACCGACAATAGGACAACAAATTATACAAATATTCAGTACAGCCCTTCGAATTGCTTGTCCAGATTCTCTTCACCATGGGTTGTGCTTATAATTCGCCTTACAATTGTGCCTATAAATCGACTCAAAAAAAAAAAAAACAAAAAATAAATTTTCGGCCCACTTCAGCCCAAAATTATCTGATCATCACCGAAAATTATGGGCGTTGTTCTTGACCATAACTGCAACCTCATGGAACATTTCAATGCGATCACCACTATATTTCCGCCCTCCAGTGTGGTAATGGTTTACTAAATTATATTTGTATAACCTAAACACCTGTTAATACTTAAGTGTATCTCCCGCAGCCGAGTACATACGACAATATTGTAATTGGTATCAATTTAAAGGTCAACCACTCTATTCGCTATAGAACAAAAATTTGTCATTTTTCACACAAAAGTCAGGGTCCATTTGACCCGCTAAATATTGACCGATCTTTATTTAAAACTGGCATGTTTATTCTTTGCCCCGATCCCATTCTCCGTGTAAAAATTCGTAATGTTGGGGTCAGAATTGCAGCCTCTGGTGCGACCAGAAAACCGACAAAAAAATAAAGTATTTGGTCCATTTCATCCCCTTAATATCAACTGATCTTTACCAAAAACCATAGGGATTTCGTGAAGATTGGTCCATAACTGTGGCCTGTATGGGTGTTTACAAATAATAATGGACAGACGGACGGCCACACATGTCTAGATCGACTCAGCTAATCGAGATATGATCGGTATACTTAACGGTGGGTCTAGGACCAACACGTCGCGGCGTTACAAACTCTTGGGGCTGCACAAAGCTATAATACCCTGAAAGCATTGTTGTTTTTGTACTCATGTGTCATTATTTGAATCCGCATCATAATCTTCAGGCATCCACATCAACAGGAAATAAACATATTGCAAAAAAATTAAAAATTTATAAACAATTTATAAAATTTGGAAAATTTTTTTCAGTTCGTGCATTAGAGCCCTATCAGCCTTAATTAAATCATCACGGAAGTAATCCTTGCAAGCATCGATTTTAGTTACAGGAGCCAGAAGGAGTACGCCACAAGCAGCTTTGAACGCAATGCTGGATTTCAAGCCTTTGGGCCTCAGCATTAAGTGTCAAGCTGCGCGTAGCGCCCTACGGCTACATGAACAAAAACTCTGGCGGACCTGTACCTTTGGGCATGGTAGTGTTCTGAATGAACCAGGTATAGCCCTGGATCAACGAATTAAATTAAGCGACTACATATCACCAATTCTTAGATTTGACGATGTAGAAGTCGTAATTCCTAGTAGGGACGACTGGAAACGAAGTAACCCTCCTCTGGACGGTCTGGCCTGCTATACAGACGGATCCAAGATGGAAGAAGGCACTGGGGCAGGCGTCTACTGTGAAAGGTTAGGCCTTGAGTTAACCTACAAGCTGGATAGCAACTGCAGTGTTTTCCAAGCTGAAATCTTCGCGATCTGGAAGGCAGCGGAATTGATAAAAAGTCTGGATGCTGAGGTCGTTGAACCGGTGACTATCTTCGTGGATAGTCAAGCGGCTCTTAAAGCCATCAAATCTTGTCACATCAAATCCGAAGCCGTCCTCAAGTGTAGAACAGCTCTGGAAGAACTTAACCGTAGCTATCGGTTGTGTTGGGTACCAGGACATTGTGACATTTTGGGTAATGAAAGAGCGGATGAACTAGCTAGACGAGGATCTCAATCCACTGATCTAGAAACTGATGACTCAATCAAACCACCCATATGTCTTTTCTATAGGAACTTTGAGGCGTTCTTTGACGAAACAGCCTGCGAACTATGGCACAACGAACCTAGGTGCAACGTGTCAAGATCCATTTGGCCGACTCTGTCTACCAAAAGAACGCGCAAACTATTGAACCTGAGCAAAGCCGAAATTAGAGTGGTGACAGGAATCATCACTGGTCACTGCAATATCAGGGCCTTTACTAGTAAATGGGACCTCGATGCAATTGATTATTGTAGACTCTGTGTTGACGAAGAGGAGACGGAGACAATTGAGCATCTCCTGTGCCAGTGCCCAGCCCTTGCTTACAGGCGGCACAGACTAATGGGGGCTCACTTTCTACCTGGTCTCAGCCTCTTCTCAACAACCGAACCTGCTCTAATCTACAGCATAATTAGAAGCATAAAGTGGTTAGGAGCACACAACCTTGGCACGTAACACTTTTCTGTCAGACTCATAGGACCATCGACCCTCACTATTCACTCCTTTAATTTCACAAATCTTCTCTCCCCTACAGATCTATTCCTTATCTCTTCACTTCGCTGCTTCTCTTCTTGTGGATGATCACAACGGACCTAACCGGTCTCAGAGTGTTGCAGTCATACACGTGACTGCACATCCCCAAACCTAACCTAAGCATCGAGACCTTGGCCAACTTATCATCAGCTTCAAAATGACGGCCAAACATTTTTGGTGATTCACCGGGTATGGGTTCAATTTTAACCCAAATCACTTTGATTCGATTGAGGTGACAATGCCAATATCGACAAAGTCCTTGCTCGGCACACAAATCGGTGTACCAACTTTCACAGTACCATTTTCGACCATTACACCCATGACAAAGGGGGTCACGACTGTTAAAGATGAACTGTGGCAGGGGAACACGGCAGTTGATTTAAATTCTACAACAAAAAAAAGCACGACAAAAATAATAATAATTTCATTTCATACAATCTCAAACTTAACTTTGGTTACCATATTTTTCAAAATAATTAACATTCTCCCCCTGTGTGGAGTAAAATTGATTGATATATATTTTGCGGAGGTGGTTGGTTGGTTGTTTTTGATTGCAAAATAATAATTTTTTTACGAAATATTAAACGAATTAAATGTGAAAAATTAGAGAAAAAACGAAAATACAATACAAAAAAACTAAAGGCCAAGTGTAGAGGCAAATTGTCAAAAGAATTAAATGAAATAGAAAAAGTGCAATTTAAATGAAAAATTTCTACAAGCAAAAATTTTAATGTTTTTCTTCTGTCTTTTAAACTCTCTCTCACTACGACTGCTGCTGCTACGGCTACTGCTGCAATAGATAGAAAATATTGTATTTTATTTTGTGAAATAGCCGACATTGAAGTGTGGAAAATAGAAAAAGAAACCACTGACTGACCGACTGTCTGGCCAGATAAGCTGCTGCTGGTGGATATGCTGCAAGG